>NC_134495.1:40909943-40917443 GCF_040206685.1 Ascaphus truei
GCGATTAGGTTCATTAGACCTTCTGCTAGCACTGGCTAGCCCAGAGCACATCTACACAGTAGGGGTGTGATACTACCCCCCCTGGAAGCAGCTGCAATAGCGTGAGTGCAAAACTATCAGTCTGGGGTCCCCTCATGCCCTGTGATTACAGGCTGACCACGGGGTTTATTTACTTGCACCTACCCCCCCAGCAGCGCTCCTACTGATCTACCATCACGGGGGCCCCCTCCCCTGCCTGGGTTTGCATTGGGCTATTTGTGTATGCAGCAGTGTTATGTGCCCTACTGCAGCCTTGAAACACAGTGCTGCATCACCAATGCTCCCAGTGCTCCTGTGTATCAGCATACTTGTGTAGTTTGTATACCTACCACTTACCTGACAGGGTTATACTTACCTACCATTTCTATACAAGTATTGTGATAATTTACAGTAACTCTATTCTACTGTGTGTCACACCAGTTATGACACTATCTGGTCATCTGGAGTGATTGCACATCATAACTGCACAGTACACCATTTAGGTTTTAATATATTTGTTATGTTTGCTCTTTTCAATTATACCAATAAAAGTTTATTATTTTCATTTAGTAGGGTTGAGTGCATCACATAGGGTTCTTTCCTCTCTCCTCCAATACGCCTACTTCACCCTGATAGCACCTCCCTAGAAAGTCTATTTTGAGCTGAGCAGGACTTTCCCCTGCCCACCCCTCCCCCCTCCCCTCTTTCCCACTGACTGATGTATCATCTCTCATAATTGATGTCTCTGCTGCACTCTCACCGGAGCTAAAGTCACCAGAGCGCTGTCAGCGGGATCCAATTTTCGCGCATGCGCAGTGTGCGACATGACGGCAAGCTGCCATTTACAATAGAGGCTGCTCTGTAATAAATTCAGCTGCTCGTTGAGACAGGTGTCTGCACATAAACTTCAATAAACACACCACAGAGGCAGTCAGAGTCCCAAACAAAGCAAACATATAAAGTTCCTTGTTGAGATTCCATCAACTTTCCACAAATCTTATGGATGGTAGACATCAATAGTATAGATTCAACCCCATCAGTGCCAATGGTAGTAGTATCCCCTACTGCTGTAGTAAGGTCAAGCACATAATATGGTAGTATTAGATCTTCGTAGCAAGGACAACAGTAAACTGCATATAAATGATAATAATGATCTAGAATAGTGGAGAAAAAGAAGGAGTGATTAATGTACAAGATTAAAAACCAACCATTCTCTGAACAAGAAAATACAAGAAGAAGAGGGATAGTGTGGGAGTGACTGTGAAAAACTGTTAATAAATAAATTATATAAAAAACCTGAACCCCCACAACTCAATCCCCCTAAAAAGAACAAACATTATTATTATAAGTTGACATAAAAATTCAGAAAAGGGGGGCGGGGGTTGGAGGAGGCCATGGGTTAGGAGAGAGATAGCAGGTGGCATTACAGGAACATTGCAAATCCCAAATAGTCACCTGTCTTCACGAGTAGCGGATTTATTACAGAGTACCCTCTATTGTGAATGGCAGCTTGCCGTCATGTCGCACATTGCGCATGTGCAAAAATTGGATCCCGCTGACAGCGCTCTGGTGATTTTGGCTCCGGTGAAAGTGCAGCTGAGACACCATTTATGAGAGGTAGTCTGCTATGCGCATGACCGGGATGTGGTCGGCCGCTCTCGCGGGACATTATGACTTCACTAAGCCATTGCCCATGAGTTGGAAACAAAATACATACATAGATTGCCAACAGCGCCACCTAGTTGGAACCTGGTATAGCCTGTATGTGAAACGGAGAAACCAATCAATTAATATATAATATGCACCTTTAAAGGAGGTTTTTTTGGCGCGAATAACGTCATTAATGATAGCCCTATTTAAGCGTTCTTGCTCCCAGCCTCTATGTTACGCCGGTGCTGCCCGCAGACCAGACAAGTCCCCTGAGCTGAAGGGGGAAGTGGTAATACACGCACCCGCAGCAAAGGGAGCGTGTCCGGAGTGTGGTATGAAGCGTTGACACGCCAGGTGTAGTAAGGTAGACAATACTTGCCGGTACCGGTTGTAGAGATAGAGTGATGAATGCCTTGCCGAGGTCAGGGAGTGGAGAGTGGAGATAGGTCGTAGTCCAAGCCGTGTTCAAGGGGTTACCAGAGTGAGCGTTGTCCAAGGGGTGCCGAGATCGAGAGCCAGAGGGGGTAGTCGTACAAGCCGCGTCAGAACTTGTGAAAACACTGAGAGAATCCAGAAGTACTTCCATACAGAGACTATGTCGAGCGACGAGTGATGGGAAGCACAGGCATAATAAAGCTGGGCAGGCCAATGGGAAAAGGGGGCAGGCCTGGAGGACTGCAAGGAGTCCTCCCTGATAGGAGAGAGGTGTTAAAGCCCAGCTGAGTGTAATCCTTGATTTGCATGGAACTGTGTGATGCTTGGGGGCGACGCCTCACTGCAGGAGCAGTGGTTAAAAGTGTTCTGTTAGGCGTGTGCTCTGTAAGCTGGGAATGCATGCACATAACGTCTGGGGCTGGCGTGCGTGTAGGTGTGCGTGCAGGAGGGCGTGGGCGCGCCCGGCGCTGAGCAGAGGAATCGCAGAGGGGAGTGATCCCGCGACTGTGGCAGGGGCGAGGAGCCTTGGAGGCCGGTAAGGCAGGATTGTTTTGTGTGTCCAGGGGCTCCCTGCGGAGAGGGAGTGCTCTGTGTGGGAAGCGAGGAGAACGCCGATTACTGACAGTACCCCCCTCTTCAGGAACGGCCTCAGTCGGTCCAAGAACGGTTTCTCTGGAAACTTTTTCCTGAAGGATTTAAGAAGGGCCGGGGCATGAATGTCCTTTGAAGGTACCCAGGATCTCTCTTCAGGGCCAAACTCCTTCCGCTGCACCAAGAACTGAAGCTGACCCCTGGATAGGCGAGAATCCAAAAGAGAGTGAACATCATATTCCTCGTTATTTTGTACATTAATGGGATCCGGTTTACGAGTCTGATCCAGAAAGAAGTGACTGGAGATGAATGGTTTTAAGAGGGACACATGAAAGACATTGGGAATCTTCATACTGGGTGGTAGTTGGAGCCGGAATGCCACAGGATTGATTTGTTCACAAATAGGGAAGGGTCCCAGGAACTTAGGTGCCAGTTTAGGAGATGGTACCTTGAGGTGGATATTCCTAGAGGAGAGCCATACCAAATCCCCTGGTTTGTAACTGGGCGTCGAACGACGACGACGATCGGCCTGTAGTTTCGATCTGCGGGAGGAGTTGAGAAAGGTAGACTGAATCCTGGACCATGCGGTTTGGAGGGAAGAAATGTGTTCATCTACGGCTGGTACTCCAGAAGGAATGTTGGGGATGGGAAGACAGGGAGGGTGGAACCCATAATTTATAAAGAAGGGTGACTCCAGGGTGGACTCGTTTTTTGCAGAATTGACGGCATACTCTGCCCAAGAGAGGAGTTGAGCCCAATTATCCTGGAAATCGGATATAAAACATCTCAGGTACTTCTCCAGGGATTGATTCTCTCCGTTTGTCCATTGGACTGAGGATGATAGGCGGAAGAGAAGGAAGAAGAGATGCCCAATCTCTTCGTGAAAGCTCTCCAAAATTTGGATACGAACTGAAAACCTCTGTCAGAAACAATGGACGAAGGGATCCCATGAATCCGGAAAATCTGCTCCGTAAAGATATCAGCAAGGGCGGGGGAGGTGGGTAATCCTTTACGTGGAATGAAATGGGACATCTTCGAGAACCTGTCCACGACCACCAAGATAGTGTTCATTCCTCTGGACTTGGGCAACTCCACGATGAAGTCCATAGAAAAGTGGGACCAGGGGCGGTCGGGAACTGGAAGGGGTAACAGAAAACCCTGAGGCTTTTGACGGAGAGTCTTGCTTTGAGCGCACGTGGGGCATGTGCGGGTAAACTCCAGAATATCTTGAGACATCATTGGCCACCAGAAATTCCGACGAATGAGATCAGTAGTCTTCTTAAAACCTGGATGACCTGCAGATTTAGAGGAGTAACCCCAAGACAGGACCTCTGGAACAAATTTGGATGGTACAAAGAGTTTGTTGTCGGGAACGACCAAGTCCTTGAGAATGCGTCTCTGGGAGTGCAAAATCTTGTCAAGATTCTTGAATGCAGACGTGGCGAGAATCCTCTCATGTGGAAGGATAGTCTCCAACGACTCCTCTTGCCTCTCTTCAGAAGAATGTATTCGGGAGAGTGCGTCTGCCTTTACGTTCTTGGTCCCGGGGATATAGGACAGGTGAAAATCGAATCGAGAAAAAAACAGAGCCCAACGAGCCTGTCGTGGACCAAGGCGTCGAGCGTTCTCTATGTAAAGAAGGTTCTTGTGGTCCGTAAGAATAGTAAACGGCTCTTTTGACCCCTCCAGCAGGTGTCTCCACTCTTGAAGAGCCATCTTCACAGCCAGAAGTTCCCTGTTACCCATGTCATAATTCCTCTCGGCAGATGAGAATTTCTTGGAAAAATATGCACAGGGATGTAACTTATCTTGGGGCGTGGGTCTCTGGGAAAGAACAGCACCAGCGCCGCAATCGGAAGCGTCGACCTCCAGGACGAAGGGAAGTTCGATGTTGGGATGACGGAGAATAGGTGCGGATATAAAGGCTTCCTTGAGTGTCTCGAAGGCGGAGATGGCCTCGGATGACCAAGCAGAAGGATCAGCTCCTTTTTTGGTGAGCGCAGTGAGGGGTGCCACAATGGTGGAAAAACTCCGTATAAACTTACGATAGTAATTAGCGAACCCTAAAAAACGTTGTATGGCCTTGAGAGAATTGGGTCTTGGCCATTCAGTGACTGCTTGAAGTTTACCGGAGTCCATCATAAACCCCTCATCGGAAATGATATACCCCAGGAACGGAGTAGAGGTCGTATGAAAGGTGCACTTCTCCAGTTTGGCGTACAAATGGTGTTCACGGAGACGGGAAAGGACGTAGGAGGTGTGGCGTATATGGTCCTGGAGATCTTTGGAAAAAATCAGGATATCATCCAAGGACACAATAACAAAAATATTGAGTACCTTACGAAAGATGTCGTTGATGAAATCCTGGAAGACAGCGGGAGCATTACATAAGTCGAAAGGCATTACCAGATATTCGTAGTGTCCACTATGCGTGTTGAAGGCCGTCTTCCATTCATCCCCCTTCCTGATGCGCACCAGGTTATAGGCACCACGCAGATCCAACTTGGAAAAAATCTTGGCCCCCTGTAATTTATCGAACAGTTCGGTAATAAGGGGAAGGGGGTAACGATTTTTAATAGTTATCTGGTTTAAACCCCTGTAGTCGATGCAAGGCCTCAACGACCCGTCCTTTTTCTTGACGAAGAAAAACTCAGCCCCTGCTGGGGAATTGGAGTGACGAATAAAGCCTTTCTTGAGATTCTCCTGGATATATTCATCCATAGCGTGAGATTCTGGTAACGACAAGGGGTAGGTCTTGGACTTGGGTAGGGAGTAACCAGGAACTAGATCGATTGGACAATCGTAAGTTCTGTGTGGCGGCAAGAGGTCTGACTGTACCTTATTGAAAACGTCCCGGAATTGATGGTAAACGGAAGGTAGAATAACTTCGGGAAAAGAGGTATTGGCCAGCAGTTGATGAGTCTCGCCTGACCTCGACCTCCAGGAAATGGGAGCGGAGGCAGTCCAGTCAATGAGAGGATTGTTAAGCTGTAGCCAAGGAAGACCAAGGGTGATGGGTATCCCAGGAGCGTGAATGGCATCGAGAACTAAGGTCTCCTTGTGCAGATGTGAAGACAGAAGCAAGGGAGCCGTCTCTAAGGAGATGTGGGCCGGGGTAAGAGGACGTCCATCGATACCGACGAGTGCGATGGGAACCTTCTTTCTCGCTAGTGGTATACGGTTTACCCTGGCGCATTTAAGATCCACGAAGTTTCCTCCAGCTCCTGAGTCAATGAAAGCGGCGGTAGAAGTCTTGAACTTATCGCCTGAAAGGAAGACTGGAAATATAAGTTTCTTAGTGAGTTCATTTTTTTGAAGGGGACGTGGTGACATTACACCCAGAGAGAGCCCCTCTGTACTCACTGGGTGTTCCCGTTTCCTGTTTCCCGGACACAGTGGACACTCCCGAACCAGATGTTCCATGGATCCGCAGTAGAAACACAATCCCCCGGCGTGGCGGAACTGCCGTATCGGTGTGCGGATGCGTTGTACCCCCAATTGCATTGGCTCTGGCAACTCCAGTGCAGGACGAAGAGGTGTGGTAGTACTTGGGGGAGCAGGAGTGCTGCTGAGAGTACTGGGGAACGGAACTTGACAGTTATGGAAGCGAGTGCGCTGACGCTCTGAGCGGCGTACCTGGAAGCGTTGATCCACTCGGACGTCAAATCATTCAGGACCTCCAGTTGATCCGGCCTGGATTAGCGAGAGAGTTCGTCCTTGATGGAATCTGCCAGGCCTTGCCAGAATACGTAGACGAGAGCCTCTTGTCCCCAGTTAGTCTTGGCTGCTAGAGTCCGGAATTCCACAGCATACTGTGTCACCATCCGCCGTCCCTGAGTGATCTGGAGGAGAGAAACAGATGCCATCTCCCGACGAGCGGGGGAATCGAATACCCGTTGAAACTCGGCTTTAAATGCCGGGTAATCTTGGGTGAAGTCAGAACGTCTCTCCCAAACCGGGGAAGCCCAAGCCAGGGCGCTGCCAGTGAGGAGGTTATAAATGTAGGCTACCTTCTTGCGATCAGTATTGTAGAGATGGGGGGCCATTTCAAACATCACCTCACACTGGTTTAGGAAACCCCTATAATCTTGCGGTTCACCTGCATAAGGCTTGGGGGGAGGAATCCTTACATCTGAGCTGCTAACTGCGCTTGCGGAGTGGGGGCTTACATCTGGCGGGGTCGCGGTCGGTACCCTGTCTGAGAGTACTGCGACCTGGCGTGTTAGTGCCACAATTTGATCCACCATGGCCTGGTTTTGCTGAAGCAGATTAGAGAGAAACTGCTGTAGTTCAGTCTGGTCTGCGTCTTGTGGGCTCGACATAATGTTACGCCGGTGCTGCCCGCAGACCAGACCCATCCCCTGAGCTGAAGGGGGAAGTGGTAATACACGCACCCGCAGCAAAGGGAGCGTGTCCGGAGTGTGGTATGAAGCGTTGCCAGGCCATGTGTAGTAAGGTAGACAATATTTGCCGGTACCGGTTGTAGAGATGGAGTGATGAATGCCTTGCCGAGGTCAGGGAGTGGAGAGTGGCGATAGGTCGTAGTCCAAGCCGTGTTCAAGGGGTTACCAGAGTGAGCGTTGTCCAAGGGGTGCCGAGATCGAGAGCCAGAGGGGGTAGTCGTACAAGCCGCGTCAGAACCTGTGAAAACACTGAGAGAATCCAGAAGTACTTCCATACAGAGACTATGTCGAGCGACGAGTGATGGGAAGCACAGGCATAATAAAGCTGGGCAGGCCAATGGGAAAAGGGGGCAGGCCTGGAGGACTGCAAGGAGTCTTCCCTGATAAGAGGGAGGTGTTACAG
>NC_134495.1:41259943-41397863 GCF_040206685.1 Ascaphus truei
CGTACGTGCTCCCCACAAGCCTGGACCGGACTGCGGGGCTGAGGTGGGGATAGATATGCACCGACCTTAGACCATGAAGCCTGATCCGGGTTGCGGATTCCGTGGTCGTACGTAGCAGGGTCGGGACTGGAGAAGGCAGGATAATCTGTGGACAAGCCGGGGTCAGGATAGGAGAAGGCTGGGTAAACTATATCCATGCTGGGGTTCGGCAACAGGACGCTTGAGCGAAGGTGCTCCAAAATAGACAGGAACAGGAACGGAGGATCCAGTGCTTCAGCACAAAACAGCACCCCCTAGCCGGGTACAGCTGTGAGTAGTGGAGACCACTGGGAGCAGGAGATTGCAGCAGGTAACAGGAACAACGATGCAGGCCTCTGCAAGGAGAATATGCAGCAGGAAACAGGAAGCACCGATGCAGGCCTCTGCAGGAGAGATAGGGGATCCAGTACATCAGCACAAACAGCACCCCCTAGCCGGGTACAGCTGTGAGTAGCGGAAACCACTGGAAGCAGGAGATTGCAGCAGGTAACAGGAACAACGATGCAGGCCTCTGCAGGATTGGAAGCAGGGAACAGGTACTGCAGACAGGACAAGAAACACTGAGGCTACAGTGTAACCGCGGTCGCGCGGTGGGGTCTGTCAGTAACTGAGAACTATGACAAGAAGGCCAGGCAGCCCAAACACAGGCTGTGGCAAACACAGTTACTAGAGAAAGTCTATGTTCAGCCACTTCCTGGTGGGCAGGGCAGGAGTTAAATAGAACAGACAGCCAATGAGACAGAGCTGCATAGGAGGCAGCAAGTCTTCTTTACAACGTTGCTTCAGTTCATTGAGTTTTCCGGGCTTTTGTTTATGCACAGCTCTCTTAAGGTCCTGCCACAGCATTACAATCAGGTTGAGTTTTAGACTTTGACTGGGCCATTGCAACACCTTGATTCTTTTCTTTTTCAGCCATTCTGTTGTAGATTTGCTGGTGTGCTTGGGATCATTGTCTTGTTGCATGACCCAATTTCGGCCAAGCTTTAGCTCTCGGACAGATGGCCCCACATTTGACTCTAGAATACTTTGGTATACAGAGGAGTTCATGGTCGACTCAATGACTGCAAGGTTCCCAGGTCTTGTGGCTGCAAAACAAGCCCAAATCATCACCCCTCCACCACCATGCTTGACAGCTGGTATGAGGTGTTTGTGCTGAGATGCTGTGTTTGGTTTCCGCCAAACGTGGCACTGTGCATTATGGCAAACATCTCCACTTTGGTCTCGTCTGTCCAAAGACATTGTTCCAGAAATCTTGTGGTTTGATCAGATGCAACTTCGCACACCTAAGCCGTGCTGCCATGTTCTTTTTAGAGAGAAGAGGCTTTCTCCTGGCAACCCTTCCAAACAAACCATACTTGTTCAGTCTTTTTCTAATTGTACTGTCATGAACATTAACATTTAACATGCTAACTGAGGCCTGTAGAGTCTGAGATGTAACTCTTGGTTTTTTTGCAATTTTTCTGAGCATTGCACGGTCTGACTTTGGGGTGAATTTGCTGGGACGTCCACTCGTGGGAAGATTGGCAACTGTCTTGAATGTTTTCCACTTTTAAATAATCTTTCTCACTGTAGAATGATGGACTTTAAATTGTTTGGAATTGGCATTATAACCCTTCCCAGATTGATGGGCAGCAACAATTGCTTCTCTAAGATCATTGCTGATGTCTTTCCTCCTTGGCATTGTGTTAACACACACCTGAATGCTCCAGACCAGCAAACTGCTAAAACTTCGGCTTTTATAGAGGTGGTCAAACTTGCTGATGATCAATTAATAGAAATGGTAGGGGAACCCCTGCTGCAGCCTCTTGCGGTGAAAAAATGATATGAACGGTGCTTGGGTGTAAACTGTAGAATATGAAGGAGAGAAGGAACCCAATATAGCACTCAGGTTCACACTCTGGTGGTGAGTGAATGATTTAAAAACATAATCTTTATTAAACAACAATTATAAAATATTGGTCGAGCGACGTACTAAGGGTGGGTTGATCCTAAATAAAGAACACCATTTGGGTCTGGATCAAAATAATTAGTGTGTGCCAGATGAATTTAATAAATCACTGGTACTGAGTTCGCACAGTATTCCTGATGCGGACCTGTGTGGTAGGTGATTATTCCAGGTGTGTCCGGGTAAGTACTGAGATTGCAGGTCACAAAGATATAATATATAGTACTTAATGGTAAGCGTGACCTAACTGATAGACATAAAAAACAAATACACTATGTATATCAGTGGTAGTATAGTACAATCAGCTAAGCTCCTCAATGGAGAAGTGTGTGTGCCCCTATCAGTGTCAGAATGACCTAAGGTTAACCCTCTGCGTGCTAGACTTGAGGGGTGTGTGGACCTATATATACCAGCGTGGTAGGAGTCAGAGGTAAGTATCCTGACTAAGGTCATAAGGGTCAGTATCCCAATCTGGGAGACGCTGATGGTGGGGGGCAAGCTGTTGACTCACACTAAACAGAGTGATTTAAATTGAAGCTGAAGGAACCTCACGGATGGTATGCAGCACCCCAACACTGCAGGGCAGCTGCAGTATGCTGAGGGTACGTTCCCTCAGTACTGTGATGCCGGAACACTATCCCTATAAACACCTTCAGGAGGCTAAAAGAGACCGTCGGGGCACTTTTGTCCTGTATAGAAATGCACTCGCAGACTACCGTATTAACTCGCGGTCTCTGAGAGTCATGAGGAGGCAGTCCTGATCTGCGCGTGCACGTGTATACTGAGTGCCGACGCGCGCGTTTCGCGAAGGGCTTTTTCAAGGCGAGTAGTTAGTATCATTGAGGATACCCTGCAGGTAGGCAGGTATATATAGGGCCCCCAGTGATGACGTCATAAGTTAACCCCTGGTGTGCCATGATATACTTGGTCCTGTAGTAAAGCACAGTGAGTAAGCCAATGTTTGTAACTGCATCTCCAGCACACTGATTTAATAAAGGTCTGACTCAATTTGTGTGTTATTATTGCCTAGTTGTCAGAGGCTTGCAGAGTGAAGTAATGATAAACTCCAAATCTGATACAGGGGTAGTAAAAGTGATGTCCAATATGATCATGTACATGTATACATTTAATTATAATGTCAGGGTCCAGAGAAGCCCTGGTAGGATAATGTCACCACTCCTGGGTGGTGATGGTCTGTGTACAGGATTGGGGAGCTACCTGTATTAACAGATATGGCAATGGTGTTCTGTGTATATATTTGTAAAGTGGTTACGTAGTCACAAAGCGATATGAAGTGGACTGTGTGTGTGTACAGACATGATCCTAAGAGATAACAAAATGAATGGGCATACCCTGCCTATAGGAATGGGGTGTACAGAAACCCCTCATTCAGGCCTCTGGGTGCCATTGTCCCAAGTGTGTATATCCATTTGGCTTCTATCTGGAGGAGAACTTTGTCCCAATCTCCTTTCCGCAGTCCTTTAGTTGGATGGTCAATCCCACAAAAGGTGACGGCCTTGAGGTCCCCGCCATGACATTGATTGACGTGTCTCGACAGGGGTTTGTCCGTCTTATTCCTCACGGTACCTATGTGTTCCAGAACCCTCTGTTTGAGACATCTACTTGTTTTACCCACATATACCTTGCCACAGACACATTTTCCTTGGTATATGACACCTGTGCTGAGGCAGTTGATGAAGCTGCGTATGGGATACGTCTTGGTGTCATTCCAGTTTCCAAACTGTTTTGTGGTGTTCATATATTGGCATGCCTTGCATCGTTGGCAAGAATATGATCCAGTGGGTTTTGGTGGCAGCCATGTTCTTGGTTTTTCCTCCTCAAAGTGGCTATGGACCAACAGGTCTCTCAAATTCTTGGCTCGTCTGCTGGTCATGGATGGGCGGTCTTTGGTGACACCTCTAAGGAGATCGTCTGCTCTTAGGATGTGCCAGTGTCTCTCCAGAATAGCTCTTGCCTGAGGCCATTCGCGATTAAATGTGCCTACAAAGCGAATCACTTTGTCTGGTAGGCTAGGTGGTTTGTCCATAATAAGGGACTGGCGTGGGGTATATTTAGCTCTTTTGTAGGCCTTCTTTATACTGTTCCGGCTATACCCTCTCTCCACAAAGCGTTGTGTCATTGCTTTGGACTGGTTTTCGTACTCCTGATCAGTGCTACAGTTCCTTTTAAGTCGAAGGAACTGGCCTGTCGGTATGCCATTAACCTGAGCCTTTGGATGGTGACTACTGGCTTCTAGAAGGTTGTTTGTGGCTGTTGCTTTGCGGTATATGGTGGTGTGGAGGGAACCCTCGTTGCCCCTTGAAATTAATAGGTCCAGGAAACACATAGTGTCCTTGCTGTAATCCAGGGTGAGGTGGAGGTTGAACACATTAGTGTTGAGTGCACTGATGAACTCTTTTAGCATTCCCTCTGGGCCTCGCCACAGGACAAACACATCGTCGATGTAGCGGACCCAGAGGTCGACATGCTCAGTATATGCTTCCATTTCTTCTGTAAATACTACCTGGGATTCCCACCATCCCAGGTAGAGGTTGGCATACGTAGGGGCACATTTGGTGCCCATTGCAGTGCCCCTCAGTTGATGGTATATTTTACAGTCGAAAAGGAAGTAATTACGTGTCAGTACAAATCTGAGCAGTTCTAGGGTGAATAAGTTATGCTTGGTGTACCACCGACCCCTTGTCTTCAGGAAGTGGGATACCGCCTCCAGGCCATACTTATGATCAATGCTAGTGTATAGGCCCTCTACGTCTAGGCTGACCAAGATAGTATCTTCACTGATACAGATATCATCCAACCGCTTCAGGACATCCTTGGTGTCTCTCAAGTAAGATGGTAAGGCCATGACGTAGGGCCTCAGCACTCGATCCACATAAGAGCTTGCCCGTTCAGTTAGGTTCCCTATCCCCGACACTATCGGTCTGCCAGGAGGGGGGATCTTGTTCTTATGTAGTTTGGGCAGGCTATAGAAGGTGGCTATTTTAGGTGTTTTGACCCATATATAGCTTAATTCGTTTTTGTCAATGACCTTGTCTTCAAGGCCCTTTTGAAGAATGTTGTTAAGCTCAGTATTAAATTTCATAGTGGGATCTCCTTCAAGTATCTCATAGCAGAGAGGGTCTGATAAAAGTCTCAAATTTTCCTTCTTATAGTTGTTTTTGTTGAGAATCACCAGATTTCCTCCTTTGTCAGATGGTTTTATGACTATGTTGTCATTCGTGGCTAGTTCCTTGAGTGCTTTTCTTTCCTCGACTGTCAGGTTATTGGGAAGTCTCCTTAGTTTTAGATGTTCTAAATCTTTGGTAACTAGATCCACGAATACATCAATATTGGAGAAATTGTCATTGAAGGGAATGAACTTGGAGCTAGGCCGTAGGTCAGTAAACGGGCCCTCCCCTGGAGGTCTTTCACTCTCCTCTAGAAGTGCTGCTAAGTTGTCGTGTATCTCCATGTCTTGTGTGTCAAGGGGTGTAACATCCATTGAGTTGGCTATTCTTATCTCTCTTGAACGAAAGAATTTATGGAGTTTTAATTTTCTGCCGAAAAGGTTAGTGTCTTTGACCCATTCAAATACGTCCATACTTGTAGTAGGTGAATAGGACAGGCCTTTACTTAGGAGCTTTAGATGGTGTTCACTCAGAATCATGTCCGACAGATTCACTATCTGTAATTTTGCACTGTTTAATATCTCGGGGGTTTCCCCCTTTTTTCTTCTGATATTGTGACCCTGCCGCTCGGCTCCTTAGCACCCAGACCTTTTCCTCTTCTTGTTTTCCTTTTGGTCTTTGGCCCCGACGGTCTCTTTTAGCCTCCTGAAGGTGTTTATAGGGATAGTGTTCCGGCATCACAGTACTGAGGGAACGTACCCTCAGCATACTGCAGCTGCCCTGCAGTGTTGGGGTGCTGCATACCATCCGTGAGGTTCCTTCAGCTTCAATTTAAATCACTCTGTTTAGTGTGAGTCAACAGCTTGCCCCCCACCATCAGCGTCTCCCAGATTGGGATACTGACCCTTATGACCTTAGTCAGGATACTTACCTCTGACTCCTACCACCACGCTGGTATATATAGGTCCACACACCCCTCAAGTCTAGCACGCAGAGGGTTAACCTTAGGTCATTCTGACACTGATAGGGGCACACACACTTCTCCATTGAGGAGCTTAGCTGATTGTACTATACTACCACTGATATACATAGTGTATTTGTTTTTTATGTCTATCAGTTAGGTCACGCTTACCATTAAGTACTATATATTATATCTTTGTGACCTGCAATCTCAGTACTTACCCGGACACACCTGGAATAATCACCTACCACACAGGTCCGCATCAGGAATACTGTGCGAACTCAGTACCAGTGATTTATTAAATTCATCTGGCACACACTAATTATTTTGATCCAGACCCAAATGGTGTTCTTTATTTAGGATCAACCCACCCTTAGTACGTCGCTCGACCAATATTTTATAATTGTTGTTTAATAAAGATTATGTTTTTAAATCATTCACTCACAACCAGAGTGTGAACCTGAGTGCTATATTGGGTTCCTTCTCTCCTTCATATTCTGATGATCAATTAATCAAGGGCATTTTATTAGCAGCAACTGTCTGCTGCTTAGCATCTTAATTCCTATGGAAGCAGTAAGGGTGTACTTCGTTTTTCACACATAGATTCTCCATTTTGGTTTTATTTTTGTTAAATAAATCATGACACGGTGTAATATGTCATGTGTTGTTGTTCATCTGAGGTTGTATTTACCTAATTTTTAGACCTGCCAAGGAACAGATGATTGTTATTATGTCCTGATATGTAAAACCATAGAATTCAAAGAGGGTGTACTTTCTTTTTCACACAACTGTAATATATATATATATATATATATATATATATACATATATATACATATATATATACATATATATACATATATATTACAAGAACGTACAATTACAGTAGATGTAGGACAGTTTTTTTTTTAAATAACAGGATAAAACATAAAACAGAAATCTCTATAACATTACGTTACTATATGTCAGGATTTTCTCCCAGGGAGGTCACTGGTGCAGAAATGAGACTTTATGTGTTTGGTCCAAAACACACCTCTGTTGAAATCTGATTTTCATAATACTTTGCAAAGGTTTATGTACTATTTTTTCCCCCACTGAAAAAACATAAACCCACCCTTGTCGTACATCAGCTACGAGATTGACAGTTTTATAACAGGGTGAAAAACTGTCTTCTTTACGTTCTGCCTCAATATATAAACGCCCTCATACAGTAGTTCTCTTCTGTAGAATGTAGACATAAACACACGTGAGTCACATCAAATTCAGGCGGTCATGACTAAGTATGACCATATTGTGCCTAAATTTGGAGTGACAAATGGATGTCTGTCCCTTATTACCTGCTAGACCTCCCATATCTGACTTTATCACATTAGTCTCCCTGTCACGAATGCAAATATCAAAATGTTATACATCAGCATCGCTGTAAAGTCCATGATTCCAAATTTTTGGGATGGTATGGGATTGTCACACCTCCCTGGCACTCCGTTAAACCCTTCTAGGAATGCTTTGAAAACCTTTAACTAGTGTCCTATTTACAGTATGTGTCAGGAGAGCTATAATTTACTCCCATCTCTGGCAAAACATATGTTCTTATCTCTAGATTCTTTCAATCCCTTGACTAGGCCTAGTTTTAGAACTAACATGCCATAAAACATTTCTTTGTATTTTTTTTAAACAAACTGCAGCTTAATTTACCCCTGAAGTACTAGATTGATTAAACTACCTAATATTTCATGATATTATTATGACAGAGTAAACAGTATCACTTTCCGAAGCAAGAGACAAAAATTCATACATGTATGTCCATTGCCTGCAGATTTGTTGCTTTGCAGTAAGAGGGACATGTCTCTTGTTAACAGCTCTATACTCAATCTATTCAGTGGCCTCCCCACCAATTCTGTCTATTGTATCACTGACATGTCTGCACCAAACTCTCTGACTCCCCTGTGCCCATATGAGCACAAAGATCATGGATTGTACAAACATCACATTAAAAAGTATATGTAATCATTACAGAATAAAGTAGCACAGACACAAAACATCCATTTTATATATATATATATATATATATATATATATATATATATATATATATATATATATATATATATATATTTAATTTTGGCCTAATTCATTGTAACATCGCCGGAAGCAGAGATCAGTGTATCTCGAAAGCTTGCACAAATAAAAGCCTTTCGTTAGCCAGAGAACAGTATTGTCTATTCATTTTTTAATATATATATATTTATTATGTAGTGGGCCCAGTACCTCCCTCTACACAAACATGTCTTTTCCTGGATCCAAGTAGATTCATGAACTACATAATTATCTGGCCCCATCTGACTCTGTGCTCTCCTCCTGCCCAATTGTGTCCTTATGTGGTCCTGGGCTCTCCATATAACTAAACATCTTGCCTGCCATTGGGTTCTTGCTTTCTGTAATTACAAATGTTCCTGGATCTTGCTTCTCAAGTACCTCCCATATTAATGCTCTGCAGGTCCCTGTTGTAGTGAGGAAGATAAGATTGGTGTCAATATGACTTTCTCCAGCAGCCCTCACCTCTCCAGTCAGCAGGTAGATAATCTTCAGGGTGTGATTCAAGATCCTCTCAGTTATCTGCTTCTTGTCCTTGTTCATTATCAGTGAGTTAGTCAGATGCACCAAGAATGGGCTCTGGTTCTTATGGAAGCGTCTCACCACGTGGTGACCTCTGTAGTTACTGATATATATATTGTACTTCCGTCACAGTAATATCCTTCTACACATGGAGAGAGAGGGATGTATACGTGACCCTGCAGGGACAGAAAATGATAAAATTAAATGAGTGTCCCTCTTCTCTGTGTCACCCTGCAGTGGGAGGGAGAGATGTGAGGGACTCTGGGTCCTTTCTGTCACTGTCACCCTGAAGATGGAGGGACAGCGTTGATCCTAAACACTACGTTGTTGTGTTACTTTTGCAGCCCTCCTAGATCCATTTTATGGAAGCATTTCGGCAAGAATTCATGCTCTGTCTCCAGCACTTTATAACATGCTTTATCTTCTTCACTGAAGACCATTTTGTAACTATGAGGTAATCATGCCATCAGCAATGCTAAAGAATATTTATTAGATCAAATAATTCTTAAATGCAATCATCTACTATGACACACCTATAAATGCTCACATAAATTATTTAATGAAAATTTGATATTTTCGTGACATGACGAAAAATAAAAGGGTGTGTGTATGCATGTATATATATATATATATATATATATATATATATATATATATATATATATATATATATATATATACAGTGTTCGACAAACCTATACATTTGCTTGCCCCGGGCGAGTGGATTTAACCCCCGGGCGAGTAAATATTGGCCCAAGCAGCACTCGTTTGGTACTAGGTGGCGAGTAGATTTTTGTGTGTGGCGAGTAGATTTTTTGGTGATTTGTCAACCACTATATATATATATATATATATATATATAGTGTTCGACAAATCAACCAAAAATCTACTCACCGAACAAAAAAATCTACTCGCCACCAAGTCTCGTCCCCAACCCCGCACTAGTCCCGCCCCATGGCCAGCTTTTTTAACAAAATTTTTTATAAATTCCTAGTAAGAACAACATTAGTTTTTGACATTGGTTTATTTATTGTAGTACATTATACTACAATTAGTCCTTGTTACGTGTGTGTCTGTGTGTGTTTGTGTGTGTGTGTATATATGTCGGATTTAGAAAAAAAAGCCAGGTGTGAATGACTAGTTTCCTGAAACCCTTAACCAGTGCCTGGATGACCCCGCTTCACAATATCTAAAGCAGCAATCCCGCCTGGGATCTTACCTGATCCGCAGTCCCTCAATGTCCAGGTACCCGCATTCCCGCAATGTTATACATTGTAGGGGAGGTGTTCCCTACCTGTCTTCTGGGTTAGGGGGGATTCCGATGTCTTCCATGGGAAGCTCGAGAGTCAGATCTGGAAGAAAGCAGTGTAAGTTATTTCGGTGTAGTATAGGGCAGATCAGATATATAGGGTAAATAAAAGATCCAGAGTGTGAGAGAGAGAGTGTGGGTGAGAGACAGACAGAGACAAACACACAGAGACAGAGAGAGACACACAGAGAGAGAGAGACACAGAGAGAGAGAGAGACACAGAGAGAGAGACACACCAAGAGAGAGAGACACACACAGACACAGAGAGAGAGAGAGAGACACAGACATACAGAGAGAGAGAGAGACACACACACAGACACACAGAGAGAGACACACACACAGACACACAGAGAGAGAGACACACACACAGACAGAGAGAGAGAGAGAGAGACACACACAGACACACACACACACACACACACACACACACACAGACACACAGAGAAAGAGAGAGACACACACACAGACACACACAGAGAGAGAGACACACAGACACACACAGAGAGAGAGACACACACACAGACACACAGAGAGAGAGACACACACTGACACACAGAGAGAGACACACACACTGAAAGAGAGAGAAACACACACAGACACACCGAGAGAGAGAGAGACACAGAGAGAGAGAGAGAGACACACACACAGACACACACACAGAGAGAGAGACACACATAGAGAGAGAGAGAAACACACACAGACACACAGAGAGAGAGAGAGAGACACACACAGACACACACAGAGAGAGACACACACACAGACACACAGAGAGAGAGACACACACAGACACACAGAGAGACACACACACACACAGACACAGAGAGAGAGAGAGACACACACACACACACTGAAAGAGAGAGACACACACACAGACACACACAGAGAGAGAGAAACACACAGACACACAGAGAGAGAGAGACACACACAGACACACACAGAGAGAGAGAGAGAGAGAGAGAGAGAGAGACACACAGACACACAGAGAGAGAGACACACACAGACAGAGAGAGAGAGAGAGACACACACACAGACACACAGAGAGAGAGAGACACACAGACACACACACAGAGACACACACCGACACACAGAGAGAGAGAGACACACACAGACACACAGAGACAGAGACACACACACAGACACACAGAGAGAGAGACACACACACAGACACACAGAGAGAGAGACACACACACAGACACAGAGAGAGAGAGAGACACACACAGAGCGAGAGAGAAACACACAGAGAGAGAGACACACAGAGAGAGAGACACTCACACAGAGAGAGAGACACACACAGAGAGAGAGAGACACACACAGAGAGAATGAGAGAGCACGACAGGGAGAGAGAGAGGGCGACAGGGTGAGAGAGAGAGGGGGTGGGTCGACAGGGTGAGAGAGAGAGGGCGAGGGCGACAGGGTGAGAGAGAGGGCGAGGGCGACTGGGTGAGAGAGAGGGCGAGGGCGACTGGGTGAGAGAGAGAGTGCAAAGGCGACAGGGTGAGAGAGAGAGGGCGACAGGGTGAGAGAGAGAGAGAGAGAGAGGGCGACAGGGTGAGAGAGAGGGCGACAGGGTGAGAGAGAGGGCGACAGGGTGAGAGAGAGAGAGAGGGTGAAAGTGTGACAGAGAGAGAGGGTGACAGGGCGAGAGAGAGACAGGGCGAGAGAGAGACAGGGCGAGAGAGAGACATGGCGAGAGAGAGACAGGGCGAGAGATAGACAGGGCGAGAGATAGACAGGGCGAGAGAGAGACAGGGCGAGAGAGAGGGCGGGCGACACAGGGCGAGGGCGACATAGGGCGAGGGCGACACGGGGCGAGGGCGACACAGGGTGAGGGAGAGGGCGACACAGGGAGAAGGCGACACAGGAAGAGGGAGAGGGCAACACAGGGAGAGGGAGAGGGCGACACAGGGAAAGGGTGACACACAGACACACACTCACAGACACACCCAGAGACACACACACACACAGAGACACACACACACACAGAGACACACTCACAGACACACACACACAGAGACACACACACACAGAGACACACACACAGAGACACACACACACAGAGACACACACACAGAGAGACACACACACAGACACATATGCACACGCTGCAGATTAGTGCACATCCAGCAAAGAATCACTGTTTGTTGTGAAGAGATAACTACAGAAAGTGGAGGCAGTAATAGCACATTTGGAGTGGGAGTCTGTGGAGTGGGACCCCTACCACTTTTTCCTGACAAGAGGCTTTGGTCAATGGTTATTTGGCCCTTGACACCCACGCTTTTAGTGGTGATGTATTCATAATATTGTTACATGTGCTATTACTGCCTCCACTTTCTGTAGTTATCTCTTCACAACAAACAGTGATTCTTTGCTGGATGTGCACTAATCTGCAGCGTGTGCATATGTCATACATGTATGCTCTATTGAGAGCTTCTTGTGTTTTGCTGAACATTTTTTGGTGTTTTATTTGTCTTATCCTTGTACCTTTGCTTCTAGCTATATACACTTGGTAGATGTGAGTCCCCCTCCTCTTTTAATTTTCTTCCCTTGTTTTTAACCTACTATAATAAACTCATTGTTACTGTAATACTTTCTTGGTATGCCCGTGTGCTTTTTGGAAGGTTGCTTTCTTTGTTGCTATATATATGTGTATATGTGTATATATGATTATATAAGACCAATAGCATATTAATAGTTTCATTAGTAGTAAACACAAACAATAACTCCTGCATATACTAAAAAATATATAAAGTATAAAATTGTTATTAAAATTATTAAAATGTCCACATAAATCAATTAAATTGATATAATTCTGAAAAGGAAGGAATGGAATAAAAGTATCACATGATGGTTAAATTATGATATGATAGTTAAATTATATATATATATATATTTTTAAGCCACGGCTCGTTTATAGGGGAGGGACTAACACTTAGTACTTCCACCAATCATATTTGGGACCTTCCAATATTTATACACTACTATCCTTGTTCAGGGACATTCCCTTTGATAAAGTTGCATTTGTTGCGACGAAACGCGTCAGGGACGTACTTTACAACACTACGTCATCACGTTGTGTGCTCCTTTACGGCCGGGGAGCACATGTAGTGATTTGAAGGCCAACTCTGATGCCAGAATTACCTGGATGATTTTGAGTGAACCGAGTGAACCGGAGGGACTGCGCTGTTCGTGAGATCTACTCCAGCCTGTTTTGGACTCTCTGCTGCGGTTTGGACGCGCCTTGGTGGTGATTATATATCACATACTGCTTATATTTTACCTTTCTATTGTGAGTGTTTTTAATCCCCCCATCCACCCTTCCTCACATTAAATGTTACAGTGTTACACTATGGGGCGTGCGCTCTCTGTTTTGTCTTTCATATATATATATAATCAAAAAATAAATAGATGATACCATTCTGTGGCTAACGAAATGCTTTTATTTGTGCGAGCTTTCGAGATACACTGATCTCTTCTTCCGGCGATGTTAGAATGAATGAAGCAAGGGTATACTTAAAAACAGTGTCTCTTGGAATGTTATCTGTGCTGGTCCTTCCCCCGGTGTGGATGTGTTTTATGGCTGGAGGTGTCAAAAGGTTCCTGAAGGCAAGTGAAGAAAGAGTGTGTATGTGTATCAGTGTGAATAAAAATGAATGGAGAGCTGATTTTTATTCACACTTAGCCGCGAGTGGGTGACTCAGTGGGTGGGTGGGTGACTGAGTGGGTGGGTGGGTGACTGAGTGGGTGACTGGGTGGGTGGGTGACTGGGTGGGTGACTGAGTGGGTGGGTGGGAGGCTGACTGAGTGGGTGGGTGGGTGACTGACTGGGTGGGTGGGTGACTGACTGGGTGGGTGGGTGACGGACTGGGAGTATTTAGTATCTCTAATAAGTATTTTTTCAAAAGTCACCGATCCAAAGCCACGATATAATTATATCTTAGGATCAAGCTGCCATCAATCCCAATGGATGGATAATGTCCCTTATGGGCAGTTCAGAAGAATACGTAGGAATTGTACGGATGATAATTTTTTAAGCAACAATGTGAAACCCTTAAAGAAAGGTTTATACAGAAAGATTATAAGGAGGAACTTTTGAGTCATGCATTTGACAAAGTTGCTACTTTAAAAAGAGAGGAATTAATTCAAACGAGTATCAATAAAGAAACCACTAATAATACATTCGAGACAGCTTTTTTTAACAACATACAACAGGGAAGCGAGTAGTATCAGCAAGATAGTCCAAAAACATTGGCATATCTTGCTAAATTACCCAGTACTCAAGGATAATATTCCTCAAAGGTCTAAAGTTATTTTAAAAAAAGCACAAAATCTGAAGGGGAAATTGCACCAAGTGCACTTTAAAAAATTCAACAAAAAAATACAGGATGGCTTCAGCAATTATAGGGCTTTTATGGCTGCTCTAACTGCAAATCCTGTGAATATAAGAACTCAGATAAAAAGTGTTTTAGATCTAACAGTAAAAATGAGGATTATAGAATCAAACAATATATAAACTGTAGAACAGAATACGTGATCTACTTACTAGAATGCCCTTTTGCAATATGTGGGCAAAACCACAAGGGCAGTAATGACACGTATCCTGGAACATCTAAGTAACATCAGACACAGTGTAATGACACATAATGTGTCAAAACACTTTGCGCTGATGCATCAGTCCAATCCTAGAGGGCTTAAATATATTGCCATTGAACTTGTAACCCAGCATTGGAGGGGTCGCAGTAGAGATATAGATCTCGCTAAACGCGAGATATATTGGATTTTTAAATTGCATACCCTTATTCCTCATGGCCTAAATATTGATTTTGAATTGGCTCCTTTTTTCAAATAAATCTGTTTCTTTTAGTCTCCTTGACCTTTCTGTTCTTTCATAGGTTATTTCCCCCAATTATCACTAAGAAAAACTATTTGTGGGTATAAGTTATTAATTATGTTTTTCTCTCTCTCTTTCATATATGTTTTATTGATTTTTAATATTTTATTGATTTAACGTTTGAGTTTTTAATATAATTAGTGTGTTTTTAATAAAGTTTTACACAGAGTTATGTACTCTTTGGAGAGAACCTGTGGGTAAATGAGCTAATTTATTTTACAAATGTAATTATACTCATTAACATACTGCTATGTAATGTATACACCCACTATGGACATTATTGCGCTCCTGACGAAGCTGACAGTGTTCAGCAAAACGCGTTGAGCTGTGAGTTGTGATGTGACGCCGAGAGGAGTAGCCGCCGACTAGCTGTCCCGTTCCCGCGTGAACCCGGAAGCAGTTGCAAGACCGGCGGATGTGACATCAGACGCCATCCAAAGCAACCGTGCTGCGGGAGGATCCTGCAGACAGAGACGGCCTCTGTGACTTACCAACTATTTCCTCAGCAGGACCAACAGTCACATTCACCTACCTTAGATATGCCTTTTTAATGTATACACCATGTGAGTACATTACCGTTTTGTTTTTAGTGCTTATACATTTTTAATTGATCTGCACTATCGGCTCTTTTCTGTTACTTCTCTCAGAGATACACCAGACTCTACAGATACCTGAGTAGCTGCTGATACATCTTCCTCTCAATGATGGTTAACTCCTTAGGGTCTGTAAGTAGACTCTCCATATGAGCCAAGATACGTTATTTATCTCTACAATAATTGAAAACAGAAGTGCACTGTATTTGCCTTTCTCTCATTCTGGGGTGATCCTGATGAACATGCTCCCTCCGATTGTATCATAACCATCAAGATTACCATGAATCGTCATGATGCTAAATTTTACTTGATAAGCATAAACTGGATTTTCTGTAGATATATATATATATGGGCAGGTCCAAGACAGCCTTAGTCCGTGCTTATAGTGCTGGCGAAGGCGACGCGACCGATGTCGTCACCCGTCACCAATCGCTAGAGCTGCACTTCAGTTCTGGGTGACGTCGCTTGTTACAAGGCCAGCGACATCATAAAAGGGGAGGGCAGAGGCACGGAGAAGCTCCCGATTGGCCGCAAGGGGAGACAGTCGGCGGAAAAAATTTGGTACGCACTGTCGCTCCATCGCCGTTGCGTGCTCTATAAGCGCCCGCGACAGCAACAATGCATTTGTTTTGCCGCGACATGACAGCGTTAGGTGTAACACAACTCCAACTCAGGCTGAAGCGATACCTCACCACGGATTAGATTCCCATCAAAGACGGACCAGATCCCCACTAAAGACGCAAGTGGAGGTGAGGAAGGAATCCGCAGCCAGGGACATTGCCGGAGGACTACATTTTGAGTGAACTATCTCTACTTCCGGTTCTCGGGAGAAGTTCCACATCGCGGATCCGACTCGAGGGAGATTGTGGGGTTCCCAGCAGCTGAGAACTGCATAGATTGAGTATTGCATTCATAAATGCACTTTATTATTCGTTGTTTGCGAGTTTAACCATTGTGGATTTCAACCTATTTATTAAAATTGTTCATGCAATTTTTTACAAGGAAAGTGCACCTTCTCTCCCCCCCCCCCTTTCTTAGATTTCTATTGGGATGGGTTTTTCCCTGTGGAGAAGGCAGCCTGTTACTTCCAAGGGACCTATTGTGGTGTTCATTAATTTTGCTTGGACTTTTATGTGATTTAAGTATTTTATGATTTATTTTTTCTTTTAGCTTAAACTAGTATTATTTATATAATTTACCTATGTTCCTGGTCTTAACCTATTCATTATATCTTTCTTCATTGATTCTATTTAAGATTGTCTTTCATATATATATGAATAAAACAACAAATAAAAGACAGTGCTAAAGGGACCGTATATACATATACACACACACACATCTATCTATCTATCTATCTACATACACATACACACACACACGGAGTGTACAAAAAGTGGTCATGGATCATGGGACCCGAGGTCTCATACCACCAAGGAAGTCGCTATATGTGACGAAACGTGTTGGGCTCATCTTATTGGATCAAGCAAGGAGTGGTCATAGATCACGGGATCAACTGCACTCATTGAGACTCTCAGCTGCTACGAGAGATCAATACGAGAAGTCCCCTTTCTTCAAGCAGCAGGAAGACACCAGTCTAAGGCCTTGCCCCCGCTGCCCACTACAGCGTCCGCTGTGGCGGACGCTGCACGGACGAGAGCGCTCCCCTCAATGGCGCCGGGCCCGCTGCGAGGGGGGGCCGCAGCGCTGGGGTGAGAGTTGCTCCTGCTCTCAATAGAATTGAGAGCAGGACTCGCGTTGAGCGATTAGGCACGCCCCCCGGCGGTTCAGCCAATGAGGGCGAACCTGCCGGGTGACGTCATGGCTGCGCCCCCATCACTCCCCCGCCACGACCCCCCCGGTCTCTCTTCCTGCAGTGAGCTGCAGACCGGGGAATCGGCTGAACGCGCCGCCAATCTCGTGGGCGCGCGTTACAGCGGCGTTACCGGGGCCTTAGCCTAATGTGTACGACTATGCAGTATTGCGGCTGGTCTAGGCATTCATCTCCAAACAATAGGAGAGAGCACGTAAGGGATTTCCCTTTTACAGATCCGGAGATCAGCTGCTTTGAACACGCTATTTTACCGTATGCAGTATTGAAGTTGGTCTGGACAGAAGGTAACATCTCCTAAATATCCTCTTCCAGCAAGAAAATTCTGCAATTTAGGGATTTCCCATTTCACTTATCCGGAGAACAGCGATAGAACTGGTGTCTTTATGTTTGGGATTACATTTGGGTAAAGAGAATATCTTGCAGGTTAATCCCCTGTATCTTTCCCCTCCGAATGGACTGAGAGTATTATCATTATCAATTACTGACCGGATATTATTAATACTACATATGACTAGCATTGTGGGATATATTTACATTCAATATTCCTCCAACAGGAGTTAGAAAAACATTTTATTCAATTTCCATCAGCAGTAGTATATGACCATTTGTTCTTTTTTAATTATTTGTTTTATCTTGTATCAGGTCATAGACCAATTGGACCAAAAACAGAAGAATTTACAATGCATCTGATCTCAGACACGCTATTAGAGAGGTTTCGGGAACCTCAGAATATCACAATATAATTATAGGGTTCATTAATAGAAAAAAAAGATTAAACAATGCTGTCCGATGTATTACAATAGCTGTGTATGTCAGTATTACAGTGTGTCTGTGTATTACAATAGCTGTATGTCAATGTTACAGTGTGTCTGTGTATTACAATAGCTGCTGTATGTCAGTGTTACAGTGTCTGTGTATTACAATAGCTGTGTGTGTCAGTGTTACAGTGTGAGTCTGTGTATTACAATAGCTGCTGTATGTCAGTGTTACAGTGTGTCTGTGTATTACAATAGCTGCTGTATGTCAGTGTTACAGTGTGTCTGTGTATTACAATAGCTGTATGTCAGTGTTACAGTGAATCTGTGTATTACAATAGCTGCTGTATTTCAGTGTTACAGTGTGTCTGTGTATTACAATAGCTGCTGTATGTCAGTGTTACAGTGTGTCTGTGTATTACAATAGCTGCTGTAAGTCAGTGTTACAGCGTGTGTCTGTGTATTACAATAGCTGCTGTATGTCAGTGTTACAGTGTGTCTGTGTATTACAATAGCTGTGTATGTCAGTGTTACAGTGTGTCTGTGTATTACAATAGCTGTGTGTGTGTCAGTGTTACAGTGTGTCTGTGTATTACAATAGCTGTTTGTGTCAGTGTTACAGGGTGTCTGTGTATTACAATAGCTGTGTGTGTCAGTGTTACAGTGTGTCTGTGTATTACAATAGCTGTTTGTGTCAGTGTTTCAGTGTGTCTATGTATTACAATAGCTGTATGTCAATGTTACAGTGTGTCTGTGTATTACAATAGCTGCTGTATGTCAGTGTTACAGTGTGTCTGTGTATTACAATAGCTGTATGTCAATGTTACAGTGTGTCTGTGTATTACAATAGCTGCTGTATGTCAGTGTTACAGTGTGTCTGTGTATTACAATAGCTGCTGTATGTCAGTGTTACAGTGTCTGTGTATTACAATAGCTGTGTGTGTCAGTGTTACAGTGTGAGTTTGTGTATTACAATAGCTGCTGTATGTCAGTGTTACAGTGTGTCTGTGTATTACAATAGCTGCTGTATGTCAGTGTTAGTGTGTCTGTGTATTACAATAGCTGTTGTATGTCAGTGTTACAGTGTGTCTGTGTATTACAATAGCTGCTGTAAGTCAGTGTTACAGCGTGTGTCTGTGTATTACAATAGCTGCTGTATGTCAGTGTTACAGTGTGTCTGTGTATTACAATAGCTGCTGTGTGTCAGTGTTACAGCGTGTCTGTGTATTACAATAGCTGCTGTATGTCAGTGTTACAGCGTGTCTGTGTATTACAATAGCTGTGTATGTCAGTGTTACAGCGTGTCTGTGTATTACAATAGCTGTGTGTGTGTCAGTGTTACAGTGTGTCTGTGTATTACAATAGCTGTGTGTGTCAGTGTTACAGGGTGTCTGTGTATTACAATAGCTGTGTGTGTCAGTGTTACAGTGTGTCTGTGTATTACAATAGCTGTGTGTGTCAGTGTTACAGTGTGTCTGTGTATTACAATAGCTGTGTGTGTCAGTGTTACAGTGTGTCTGTGTATTACAATAGCTGTGTGTGTGTCAGTGTTACAGGGTGTCTGTGTATTACAATAGCTGTGTGTGTCAGTGTTACAGGGTGTCTGTGTATTACAATAGCTGTGTGTGTCAGTGTTACAGTGTGTCTGTGTATTACAATAGCTGTGTGTGTCAGTGTTACAGCGTGTCTGTGTATTACAATAGCTGTGTGTGTCAGTGTTACAGTGTGTCTGTGTATTACAGTAGCTGCTGTATGTCAGTGTTACAGCGTGTCTGTGTATTACAATAGCTGTGTGTGTGTCAGTGTTGCAGTGTGCCTGTGTATTACACCAGCTGTGTGTGTCAGTGTTACAGTGTGCCTGTGTATTACAATAGCTGTGTATGCCAGTGTTACAGTGTGCCTGTGTATTACAATAGCTGTGTGTGTCAGTGTTACAGTGTGTCTGTGTATTACAATAGCTGTGTGTGTCAGTGTTACAGTGTGTCTGTGTATTACAATAGCTGTGTATGTCAGTGTTACAGTGTGTGCCTGTGTATTACAATAGCTGTGTGTGTATATAATGTGAATGATGACAGAGAAGATCAGATTATTACCTTGCTGCTGCCATGTGTGGGAGGGGGAGGGGTGTGGTTACAAAACTCCTCACTGATTAATTTAGCTTTTTCTTTAACGCAATGCATTCTGGGATTTGTAGTTTATCTCTTACTATTATATTGGAAGTCAGCTCTCAGAACACTTTTGTCAGGAAGGAAGAGATCACGTGTCAAGCTCAGCCAATCAGTATGCAGTTGTAGAGGAGGAGGAGATGATTATATAAAATGGGAGACGATTTTGATGTAATTATTATGTGTACATGCCACATTGTTAAAATGTAAGTGTGATACTATTCATCAAAATACAATATATCCATAGAGCATACATTGTTGCACTAAGAGTGTGATTTTCTGTTTTGCACCAGGATTACTACTTTGAGTTCACCTGAGCTGAAAACAATATCGATACACACTGCTGTTTAAACCACTGGGAAAGTGTGAGTCCACATTTCTGATAATACCAAGATGTCTCCCATTTAAAAAACAACTACACGATATATATTCTTATTTTTTCCACACATGGTGAAATCTGTGCTCCCCAAACCTGTCTTTGGAAATCTACCTAAGAAGAATTGGACTGTCTCAAAAAGGTTGAGCTGCGATTTATATCACTTATGTTTTATTAACACACTTGCACGATATATATAAGAGAGCACAATAATATTGTTTCATTATTATTTTTACATTATATTCATTTTCATATTGGTCATTGCCTCATAGAGGAGCGCCTTAATCACTCTTTTTTTGAATTAGACACCCCATTATAGAGATATAATAACGCCCTCATTTCCCCTCCTGGCCGGGGGAGTCTCACCCTTCCTGCATCATTAGCAGAGGCCGGGGGCTTTATCATTTGGGATGGAGTGGAGGGGTCTTTATTGGCGTGGAGAGGTTTGTGTGGTCAAGTGGGGGGTCAGTGGCCAAGAGAAGGGGGTCAGTGTTGACACGAGGAAGGTGGGACAAGTAGTTTTTTTCCCTGACTGGTGTATATTAGTGATGACAATAACACACTGAAATAGTCCAAAGTAAATCCTGATTTAATCAGAGGGACTTTTCCAGCTGGCACGAGGCTGCCCGCACAGTGCACAGGAGAGGGTTAAAGGAACATTATCATTAAAACACCGGTCCCTGGGTATGAAGTAGGGGGTCTCCAGAGATGAGCCGCATTCATTTCAGCTCCGAGAACCCCCTGCTCCCAGAGATACCTCTAAAGCTGCTGCCAGCATCTGAGATCAGTTTAAAGGGCCTGCGTCACATGGGCCAATGGGAAGCTTATATATAAACACAAAAGATGCCTATCACTCACCAATCACAAATTTAAATGTGCTCCCATGGTGCATATGGGCCTAGAGTATACATATATTCAGAGTCCGGCCAAACACAAAGTGCTGGCCGGGAAAGATTCCCACTATATTGCACTCAATGGGGGCATAAATGGGTTGGACAATGTATAGTCGGGGGTAATAGTAACCCCATATATGCTAAAACATCGAAAAATAATACAATTTTAATTCACATAATATTACAAATTCTAAGTCAAGTGAAGGGTATATACAAGTGCATTTAAAATAATGGTGATGGGTAAGCTGTATGTTGAGAATATTTGGCTCCTCCTAAGCAACGTATATTAATAGAGTTAATATCCCATTAGGATTATGATGCCACGGTTAATAGAATATATCTAAATATATGCATGAAAATAACTCAGTACTATGTTGCTAACTTCCAGATTCAAAAGTATGTTTATTGAAATGCTAAGTTGGCTGTCTGCAGAGATATATATCTGCTTGGAAATAAGTAAATATCTTGCAAAGTATGGTATGAATACAAAGTATCTTATACAAACATAGCAGATAATAGTAAACTTTTACCAATATAAACAGTATCTCTAAAACATATCTGGATGGTAACTCCACAACATAGCTGATATGACATGGCTATTACGTACAAGTTGATACACTGCCTTAATATACATGAATACAATTTGACAAAAATAGAGAAACTGACTATAAGCTCTAGGAATCAGCTGAATATAGAAGGTGTATAACCAATTCCAATGTAATACAGCAAAAACGGAGCATAGGCACAGTTTAGGGCACTGTATACAGGAGGTAATTTGTGGGTAAAAGACCAGGTGTAGATCCGCAAATACCTGACCAAAGAGCCGAAGATGGGAGGTGTAACCTCCACGGCAAGTCAGCTGCAGCTCCCACTGATAACCCGTGTCCAAATGATATGTCCCGTGTAGAGTATTCACATATTGTGACGGTGAGGGGGTACAACGGCCAATAATAAAGGTATTATGCCCAGCTGGGTGCCCCTGAGCCATATTGGGGAGTTGTGAAGTGTCAGCTCTGCAACCCAGTTATGGCATATGAACTGTATTTTAATTTTAAAAAAAATGTATGTGTGTCTTACTGTTCCAGGAGTGCTAACCAGCGGAGATTTCCCTGCTTCAGCACAGACCAGAACAGTAAGACCAGGCAGAGGAATAAATCACATTTAAAGGTCCCCGGTTATATTCCCAAATACCCAGAACCCAGTGTGGGGTTCAGAGTATCTCCCACCAGGTATAAGGTGGCAAGTAACATACTTTCTAAGGTTATGGTGTATAATGTGGAAATGTTTTACCTGTAAAACTAAAGTGAGAAAAAGCCCGCGCATAGCAGAGTAGAAAGCGGCTTTTTGCTAACTTCCGTTAGCAAGCTCATAGCACGCTGAAACTTGATGTTAGCGTCATTCAGAGAGAAACATGTAAAACTCCATAACTCAATTTTTATAACTTTTTATAAAAATTGATGAATGAAAGTCCCCCTATTTTAATTGGGTTTTCATTCAGAACACTGGAGACAGGGAAACACTCAGTTTATTATATTCCCCCACTTAGAAATGCGTGTAATGAGCTGAGTGATATCCAGCTCTGGACTCCTATGGCATCCCGCTGGCTTGATGCCACAATATCTGTGGCGTTCCGGAGTTGAAAGGCTCAGAGCTACTAAGGTGTTAGGTTGGGAGGCGCAACCCAAGTACCCCCATCTGAGGCTGCGTCCATAGATGGACCAGCCGTGCTGAGGCGTGCGGACGCTCCGCGCTGAGCCCCTGCATCCTCAGTGAGGATGCCTTGAGAGGGGGCTCATGCGAGCGTCCGCAGGTGTGCTCAGGCTTTGGAGTTGTCAGCCGAGCGCCAAGCTGTTTTTCAGCGCGCTGTCGGCTGAAAACCTCCAATCACAGCACAGAAGCGTCAACGTCACGGCGCCGTGACATTGACTTCAGTGCGTTGCGGGCGATTGGCCCAGCGACGTCACTGCACCGCCTCCAACCACCTCCCCCCAGCTCCCTTCGCGCACGCTGGCTCGCCTGCAAGTCCGTGCAATCGTGCTGACTGAAGCAGGCGAACCTCAGCATTAGCGCGCCTCCGCTCTCCCCACACCTCTATGGCCCGGGCCTTAGTGTAAAGTCCGGGTAGTTTGGCAAATGGCTGCCCAGACATAGTGTCGCCAGGTAGAGGGGCCGGGTCTCATATGCTAAGAGGCAAAGGTGTGAGGTTCGCGCATGCCCTTAGCAGACTGAGAAGCCCCCTCTGCCAGGTTTGTAAAGTATTGTCAACTCCGGGATAGATGGGGAAAGTTATTCCCATGGAGAGATTGGCTGCACTGTTTAGGTATAGGGGTTTTAACCCTATAAGAACTCCTGTAGCCCATCGGGAATCAGATTCACCCCAGATTCTTAAAAGTCATCAAGCTTCGTAAAATTCAAAGATTCCAAGTGCCGTTACAGCAGTGGCAGAATGAAAGAAGCAGCTCCATCAGAGTACATGGCGGTTGCGACTGGCTTCGCTGACCGAGGACCGTTTCAAGCCATTTTGCGAGCAAATCCCGCTCCTGGGAAATTGCTCCTAGAGACTTTGTTTTTCAAGATTTCGTATTGGAATTTTTTTTATTTTGTTCGCCCTGTCCCAGTAAGTGTATTTTGAGTGTAATTGTGGAACATTGTGTGTATGTCTTTTCATGGAATAAATTACAATTTATTTTACCGCCTTGCTTTGCTCAATCATATAATCCTGGTATAAAAGTTGTTAAAAGTTCTGGTCTCCCGTGACACATATACTCACAAGAATTCACTGTTCCCCTTTCCTCACTCGATGCACTCAAAGTGTTCAGCGTCCCTCCTCAGCGTCTCACCGAACCACACAGATTCCAGTACAGGCAAAAGATCAGAAGAACAGCAGCTCCTTAAAGAGACAGAACTCACCAGACAAAAATTAGGTTAAAAAAAACTTTTATTAAACTACATAAAAAAGATACAGCATCCACAAACACAAGAACTCCTCCTCCCACGCGTTTCACGCCCTCACTTGCACTTCTCAATGTTGTATCCTGATCAGCCTCTATAGTAGTCAAAGATATTGTCAGGACCGCATGGTCCATGCCCCCACCTCCCTGCCTGCCGGTGCCAGCGTCCCATCATGGCAGCTCGCGCGGCCACTCCCTCCGCTCCTCCGTCGGCCCACGTCCCATCAGCGCGCTGTCTCCACCTTCTGGGAGCGTGCGTCGGGTCCTGTCCTCACGTGCACCTCGGCAGGTCACGCTCCAACCCCGGGCACGCGCATGCATGATTTAAAGGGACCAGCACCTGCAATAATGCCTGGACTCACTTCAGATGGGATACACCTGAACTTCACCCTGCCTCAGCCTATCACAGGTCTACCTATGTCTGAGGTCTCATCCCTTCTCTCCCTGATTGGTACTCCTCTGTATATTAACCTCATTCACCCTTTGGTCGTTGCTGAGCATAGACCTTCTATGCACCGTGCCCACTTGCAGCCTGAGTACCTGTTCTTGTTATCTCGCTTACCTGTTGTGACCCTGCTTGTACCTGACCTGTCTCTTCTTGTATCCCTGAACCTTGGCTTGGCTAAACAGACTTCTAAGCTCTCCAATTCTCGACTCCGGCTTACGGATACCAACTACTCTACGCTCTCCTATCCTCGACCACGGCTTACGGATCTCGACTACTCTACACTCTCTAATCCCGGACCATAGGCAAGTACCTGTACGCTCTCCACTCTCCTATCCTGGCCCTGCTACGTTCACGACTCTGCAATCCGGACCCACCCCAGTGGCTTAGGGCGGTGGTTATATATATTCCCCACCTCGGCCCCGCGGTTCAGTCCAGGTTGCAGTGAGCATCCGTGACAGATATAATCAGAACAAGTGACAAAATCACTGATTTTAAAAATCAAAAATGGTGAAGAGTGTCCGGTACATATAAGTATTTAGAGGGTCTCACGGTGTGTACATAGATCCCCCTATAGCATAGGTGGGTAACCCATATAATCTATATGTAGCAAAGTAAGCATGTATGTAGGCTTGCAAACGTCATACGACCTGTGTATCCAGACAAACAGCTCGTGGTACATACGTCCCCACCACTGAAATCAACGAAGTGATGTCATCTAAAACCGACGGTCAAAAATTTCGCGGAAGTGATTACGCTTCTTCAGGGTAGAAGGAGTAACGTGTTCTCATCGTCTATCCTTATATACCCTAAGTAAAGGGGAGGTTGTTATCTCACAGATCTTACTCATTCCTGCCAGTCAATACTGCAGGTGAACTGTTATTCAGAGTAGCGATCTGGATAAACACCAATTGTGTTTTATTCTTTTCATCTATTGACATATCATTCATGAAATAGGTGTGTACGACTATCCTATTATAAGGATGAATTGTGGGATAAAGTATATCCAGATAAACATGCATAAAGCTCATTCTAAATTAATAAACATGTATTCCATACTTAAAATATTGGAATTTAAATATGCAATTAGTAGCATTAGCATCTTATTTTACAGTTCCCAATCTGCAAAACAGTGGCGATATAGCCATTGAGATAAATATTAGCTATACATCATGATAATCATAGTTTTAATTATAAATCTATGTTGTAGGTTCCGTCAAAAGGTATATCTGCAATAACCTAGACGCAACATGTTTTACTTGTTTCATACACAGTAACATAGAGTCAGACATTTTTAAATATAAATCATGTTTAATGTATCTCAGCGAGCTTTCCGCTTCTTCTTTTTTCTTCTATTTTTTGTTAAAAAAGCAAAAATGCACAACAAAAATACAGATGATACAAATAATACAAATGTAAACTTACAGCTGGTTAAAATCGGGTGTGAGTAGAGACGGGGAGATCCGGAAAAACAGCCAATGGAGAAGATGTAGCAGGTCCGGACCCATAAATGCTGTCAACCGCTTCCTCTATCTGACCGATCCTATACTCCACCAATGACAGCTCATGTAGCAGCCCCTCGTGACCTCTACACATTTCACACTGCGTACTTCGTCAGGATAGTATGAGATGTAATGGGTTTTATATATAGAATTGGATTTGGTAAAAAATATTTGGAACTGTATTGAAAACATGTTGAAGGATAAACAACAGAGAGTTGTCATAAATAGACCTTTTTCAGGTTGGACTAAAGTTGAGTGGAGTACCTCAGGGATCAGTACTGGGACCCCTCCTTTTTAACTTGTGTATTAATGACCTTGAGGTTGGCATCGAGAGCAAAGTCTCCATCACAAGCTGATGACACTAAATTGTGTAAGGTAGTAGAATCAGAGCAGGATGTAATATCTCTCCAAAAGGACTTGGAGACTGGAAACGTGGGCAGGTAAATGGCAGATGAGGTTTAATACTGATAAATGTAAGATTATGCATTTGGGAAGCAAGAATAAACAGGTGACGTACAAATTAAATGGAGAAAAATTGGAGGAATCCTAGATGGAGAAGGATTTAGGAGTGCTTGTAGACAGCAGGCTTAGCAATAGTGCCCAAAATCATGCAGTAGCTGCAAAGGCAAACAAGATCTTATCTTGCATCAAACGGGCAATGGATGGAAGGGAAGTAAACATAATGATGCCCCTTTATAAAGCATTAGTAAGACCACACCTTGAATATGGAGTACAATTTTGGGCATCACTCCTTAGAAAAGACATTATGGAACTAGAGAGAGTGCAGAGAAGAGACACCAAATTATTAAAAGAGAGGGACAATCTAACTTATGAGGAGAGGCTAGCTAAATTAGATTTATTTACATTAGAAAAGAGGCATCTAAGAGGGGATATGAGGACACAGGGTCATCCCTTAAGGTTGTAGGAAAGGAGATTTCATTAGCAACAAAGGAAAGGGTTCTTTACAGTAAGGGCAGTTACAATGTGGAATCATAACCCATTGAGACTGTGATGGCAGATACAATAGATTTGTTCAAAAAAAGGTTGGACATCTTTTTAGAAAGAAAAGGTATACAGGGATATACCAAATAAATAAACATAGGAAGGATGTTGATTCAGGGAGTAACCTGATTGACAATTATTGGAGTCAGGAAGGAATTTATTTTCCCCCTTAGGAGATATCATTCGATGATATTTCACTAGGTTTTTTTTTGTTTGCCTTCCTCTGGATCAATATACTGTAAGTATGGATATAGTATCTGTCGTCTAAATGTAGCATAGCTTGAACTTGATGGATGTATATCTTTTTTCAACCTCATCTACGATGTAACTATGTAACTTTGGAATTTTACTACCCTATTTCCTCGAGCAAGCCCGCTGGTTGCTCTTCTTTTCTCGCTTCAAATATCATCTCCTTTATTCCCGGATCAAAAAACCTAGAGACCGTACTCCCTGCCAATTCTTTTGATGTTATGGATAACATCTGCCGGGACCAAAACCTGGTCCCAGAAGGTATTAAAATACTGGAGGGTTGCCTCTTCACTGCCCCACAATACCAAAAGAGGGACCGTGAATGGTGTCACTCCACCAAAAAGTCCGGACACCCAGGTACCTGGAGAACCATTGATCTTGTAGAATGAACTTTTTGGTGGCCAGGTATGCAAGGAGACATCAAGGAGTTTGTGAAGGCATGCACTACGTGTGCCCGGAACAAAGTTCCCTGAAGCAAACCACCGGGACTTTTGCATCCTCTTCCAATTCCAGATTGTCCATGGAACCATTTATCAATGGATTTCATAGTGGATCTCCCCATCTCCAAGGGGATGAATACCATTCTCGTCATCATCGACCGCTTTTACAAACAAGCGCACTTTATCCCTCTAAAAGGACTTCCCAACACGCCTAAACTCGCAGACGTTTTCGTCCAGGAGATCTTACGCCTACATGTGGTAGATCGGGGGTCACAGTTTGTCTCCAGGTTCCTGGCGTTCCTTTTCTCAAAGGTTGGGCATCTATTTACATTACTCCTCAGGGTACCACCCGCAAACTAATGGTCAGATGGAGAGAACCAATTAAACCCTCGAGCAGTACCTGCGTTGTTTCATTTCCGACACTTAGGATAACTGGATAGAGCTTCTCCCTTGGGCTGAATTCGCTCACAATTCCCTACGGAATGAATCGACACGGGATTCACCGTTTTTTATCAATTGCGGATTCCATCCTTCTCGACTTCCTATCACCTCCTCGTCCTCTGGTGTCCCAGCAGCAGACAACCGGATTCAGTTCTTACGGAGCTCTTGGAAGAGGATCCAGGAAAACCTAAAAAAATACTACTTCTAGACAAATGTAACAGAGAAAGTTTCTAGAATGCTCAGAATACCCAGCTGTAGAATGAATAATCAATCTCAAAACACAGGTAGGTGTATATCATAAATGTGAGTTAGTCCATGAAGCAGAATAAAGCCATGAATCCCTGAAAACCGAAAGTGTATGAAAAAACTCACCACAATCAATTTCATTGGGGGCAATAATACAGCATAAAGGCAAATAGACTCACGGACACCTCCTTGTATGGATGACGTGCTGCTGCTGGTAAGTCCAAGGTAGATGCGAGAAGAGTAGAGCACCGTCAGAAACTGGAGTCAGGAGGGGGTCCAAATAATCAAAAAATCTTTAATGGAGTAAAATTTGCACAAGAAAAACACCTCCTACGCGTTTCGAACAGTAGTTCTTTATCAAGGAGTGACTTCCTTTAACGCAATGTAGGTGCGTAGGATGTGTTTTTCCTGTGCAAATTTTACTCCAATAAAGATTTTTTGATTATTTGGGTCCCCTCCTGACTCCAGTTTCTCATGGTGCTCTACTCTTCTCGCATCTACTTCTAGACAAAAGCTACAGGCAGACCACCACCACGGCAAACCTCTAGAGTTCAAACCTGGAGACAGGGTATGGCTATCCTCTAGGACCATTCGTCTAAAAGTACTCACACTCAACCCGGCACTGAGATTTCAGGGTACTTAACCAGTCTTGGAGAAAATTAATCCTGTGGCATACCACCTTCAACTCCCGTCCTCAATGAGGATACCATCAGTCTTCCATGTCTCCCTCCTGAAGCCTGTCTTCTGGAGTCCCCGCTTTTTGGATTCTGCAGCACCTCCCCCTCGTCTACTCGTACAGGGTCAACAAGAGTACGAGATACAAACCATCGTGGATTCAATTGTCTCTAGAGGAGCAGTCCAATACTTGGTCTAATGGAGGGGCTTTGGACCTGAGGAACCGTCGTGGATCCCTTACCACCAAGTTCATGCAACCAATCTCTTGAAGCGGTTCCACCAGATGTATCCCTCAAGCCATTCTGGAGTCGCTTTTGAAGGGGGAGGGGGGTACTATGTGGCTCAGGGAGCCGCGCCACCCTCGGCACGCACCACACTTACCGGGTGTGGCTGCAGGATCCTCCGCGTTCCCCGCTCCCCTTGCCAGTGCCGTCGGACAGCTGTGCCACCTCGAGCACGCGCGCACTCCCGCACCTCACTTTACAGTCCTCTCCACACCGTGCCCAGGCACGTGTGCCCAATAGTTCAGGCAGCCTCTCTGCTATCAGAGACCTTCCTTGCACCTGCACTTCATAAAATCATTGCTCCCACCCGGTCACACCTCCACGCTGCAGCTTGCCCATTGGTTGCGCTCACCTACATATGCTCAGCTGTGCCACTAGCACTATGGTTGAGCATAAAACCAGTTATGTTGTTCTTACCTCTCTCTGCCTCCACAGTCTTGCCTTGTCTTGCTGCTCTTCATTCTGTGTACCGACCCGGCTTTCCACGACGATTCTTCTCTCTCCAAACCTTACCTCGGCAACCGGACAACGAAGACCCTACTCTCTCCAATCCCGGACTCGGCTAATAGTACCTGCAATGTTCCGTACCTCTCCTACTCTGGCCTCGGCAAGTATATCAACCATCCGTACTTCTCCAATCCCGACCAGCTAACCCGACCAAATCTACACTCCAAACGCACCCCCATGGCTGTGGGTGGCGTTCTATCCATTCCGATCTCAGCACCGTGGTCCCGCCTTGTTTGTGGTGAGGACAGCGTGACAATGACACACAAATTGACTTTCAACCCCTGACCTTATACCTGCAGTACAGATCAAAGTTTCTGAATGTGTCTCTGCGATATCATCCTGGATGGACATCCGCCGACAGAAACTAAACATGGCAAAAACAGAGCTCCTCATACTTCCTCCCAACCTGGCCCCACTACCTCCTTCCACATTACTGTTGGAAGTGTGTAACATCTTAAAGTGTAACATTGAAAGTGTGGAGATAATTTTGGAGATTAATTTGGAGGAAGATCTTGACTCTGCACAACAACAACTCTGCCCCTGTTAGAACTTGATTTTCTAATGCTCTGATTCTTTGTACTCTTCCTATCCTCCAATACCTGGCCTGTCTCTCCTCCTGCATCTCACAATGCCCTCCCTATTGCTTTTTCTGTTTACTGTTATCTCACTCCTTTGTGAACATCTCTGTTCTCTCCAACTTCCCCACTCTCCACTGCACCATTATTTATACACCTCTATCCCAACAACTTTTTTACCGCTCAATAAAAAACACCCACACAAATCCTCTATTCACACCCTCTATCTACTCCTTCCTGCTGTTGGGGATCTCCCCTAAGCCTGAAGCCAGACATACACACCTGAACTCACCCATGCATCCGTGCCATCTCTTCCCCTGTAAATGGTGTTAACCTTCTGATCTAATTCTCTCTAACCTTAAAACTCACCCCACAAGTTAAGCACCCCAACAGCCTGCACTCATGGTTACTATCCCAAACTCGGCCACTCCTACCACCCATTGTGGCCAAGCACTGCCATACACAGCACTTATCCCCTCACCTGCTGTCTCTGTAAGTCTCCCATCAAACATCTTAGATTGTAAGCTCTTCGAGGCAGGGATTTCCTTTCCTTTTGTCTAATTTTACTGCACTTACTGTATTATTATAATTCCCTGTACTGTATTCTTTGTGAAGCGCTGAGAACACTTTTGGCGCTATATAAATAAAGATATAGTACTATCATTCACCCAGTAGCCCAGGTACGCTCAACTCCTCTCTCACATTCAAAACATATTTAAAACCTTTTTTCTGAAAGGAAAACATTTTTTAACTTGTTAAATGAATCTGAGGCTTTAAACTACTAGAATTCCTATTGCAATGTCTCTTTTGATCCTGATTATTATAACTATTCTGTGCTATCAGCTCTGAGACAAAGTCCCATCTCCTTATTCACAAGGCTCAGCAACCGCTGCAAGGATCCCAGACTTTATTTATCCCTGAGAGAGAGTTACTGGGAATATGAATGAGAAACTGCTTATGGATGTGACTAATATTTGTCATTAGAGAGAGACTCATTATACTGAGGGTTTATTAGAAATGTTTCACTTTATATTATTATTTATCTCACAATCACTGATATAAATCTGCAGGAAATGATATGAAGATCCTGTGACTGCAGCCAGAGGCCCCGCCCCCTCTCCCGCCTCTTCCTTTCCCGCCTCTTCCTTTCCCTCTATCTCTATCTCCGCCTCCTCTAAAGCTGCACGCTGATTGGCTGCTACTTGCCATGTGATCTCTCCCTCCCTGCCAAAGGGCTCCTGGGAGTTGTAGTCCTTCTCTTCCAATATTATAGTATTTAGAGGTACATGAACTACGAATCCCAGAATGCATTGTGATAAGCCAATCAGTGAGGAGTTTTGCAACCGCACCCTTTCCCTCTTCCTCTATAATGATTGATGCTGCTGCCTTCTGGGAGCTGTAGTCTAAAGTATAATATTTGAGTTGTACTCCTGCATCTTCCAATACTAAAATATTTGCAGATAGATTAACTACATGTCCCAGAATACATTGCGTTAAAGGAAGTGATAAGTTAATCAGTGCAAAGTTTTGTAACTGCCCCCTCCCCTTCCCACACATGGCTGCAGCAAGGTAATGATCTGATCTTCTGTGTCATCATTCACATTATATACACACAGCAGCTATTGTAATACACAGGCACACTGACACACACAGCTATTGTAATACACAGACACACTGTAACACTGACATACAGCAGCTATTGTAATACACAGACACACTGTAACACTGACACACACACAGCTATTGTAATACACAGGCACACACTGTAACACTGACATACAGCAGCTATTGTAATACACAGACACACTGTAACACTGACACACAGCTATTGTAATACACAGGCACTGTAACACTGACATACAGCAGCTAATGTAATACACAGTCACACTGACATACAGCAGCTATTGTAATACACAGACACACTGTAACACTGACACACACAGCTATTGTAATACACAGACACACTGTAACACTGACATACAGCAGCTATTGTAATACACAGACACTATAATACTGACACACAGCTATTGTAATATACAGACACACACTGTAACACTGACACACAGCAGCTATTGTAATACACAGACACACTGTAACACTGACACACACACAGCTATTGTAATACACAGACACACTGTAACACTGACATACAGCAGTTATTGTAATACATAGTCACACTGTAACACTGACATACACACAGCTATTGTAATACACAGACACACACTGTAACACTGACATACAGCAGCTATTGTAATACACAGACACTAACGCTGACACACACAGCTATTGTAATACATAGACACACACTGTAACACTGATATACAGCAGCTAGTTTAATACATACAGGTGCGACTGCATCACAGGAAAAAAGTGCGGCAATCTCGTGCTTCTCAGGTGACATACAGGTGACATATTAGATCTACATACCCTCTAACTCATGTCGAGTTGTCACTCCTGTATTTAGTTTTCAGACTAAATTATGATTTGTGTTGTTGCCGTTCAGCACATGTCCGGCAGATGCCAAAGTGAATGTCTTTGTTTATGGGGCACATTGGATGCTGAGATGACTGTGAGCTAGATGGTCTTTCAGATTTCTAGCCCTGCGGCTAACAAGGGTAGGTTTGGTTTGAAGAACCTGTTTCAGGTCTTCATCTGCTAGTAGCAGGTGCTAGTGGTTTTGGAGAATATTACTGATCTGATGCCACTTTTGGTTATATGTACCTACAAACCGATGATTATTAATCTGTCTGACCTGATACTATCAGAGTCACAAATCAGTATTTTGCAAAAAGGTCTGTCATTCTCTCCCACCTCCCCCTTCTCTTGCTTTGTTTGAGTAAAAGACACAAACTTATTTGCCCGCAAATTACCTTTCCATATATTTTTTATTAGGAAACCAAGATTAGAATTAAAAAATAGTCCACTAAAGCAAATGGAAGCCCAGGATTATCTCTACCTCCGGGATGCGATTTTGCTTTTGGAAAAGAACAATCAATCACCAGACGAGGCACCATTTACGAGTCTGTGGTCACGTTCAACGTTCACTCCATCTGCGGATATTTCCGCCAGTTTTGAGGTATTCGTAGACCTGGTAACAAAGGGTCTAGAACAACTATCATGTTATAATGTTGACATCAAAAATCTTAGGTTCGGATAACCAACTAAATAGAATAGATGAGGAAACAAAGGGTTATGGAGATAGAGTTTTGCAAGCAGCGAGATACCCATCGTAAATACAGATAATACTAGAAAACTTTTAAAGACTAAACCCAATGAGGTGCAGAAAGGAAGGAGCAGATAAGATATGGAATGGTACAGACTGAAAAAAACACTTAAATGTATGCTTGCTGATGCAAGAAGCCTGACAGATAAAAATGGGGGAGCTTGAATTAATAGCTGTAAGGAAACAGTATGATTATCATAGGCATTACTGAAACACGGTTGGATGAAATTCATGACTGGACAGTTAATTTAGAGGTTGTTCCCTTTTTTCGGAAGGATCGAGCAAATAGAAGAGGAGGTGGAGTATGTGTATATATTAAACCGGATCTGAAACCTATTTTAAGGGAAGATGTTTATGAAGGGAATTATGAAAATGTAGAGACCATGTGGATAGAAATTAGCAGTGGAGGTAAAAGTATAAAGAAAATGTTTGTGGGAATATGCTATAAACACACAAATATCTGTGAGATTGAGGAAGCTAAAATACTTTTGCAAATGGAGAAGGCATCAAAACTGGGTCATGTTTGCATAATGGGGGATTTTAATTATCCAGACATAGACTGGGGCAATGAGATTAGCGTTACAACAAAAGGAAACAGGTTTTTGGGTTTGCTTAAAGACAATTATATGACCCAAATTATTGAGGAACCAACCAGGAGAGGGGCAATACTGGGTTTGGTAATATCAAACAATGTAGAGGTAATAACAAATATTCAAGTCCAGGAACAAATAAGTCTCTAAAATATGTATTTAGAATGCAATATATAGGGACCTGATGTGAGAGCTATAACTCGCATACCAAGTTATATGAAGTACTGTAACTATTTTTCCCTATGCACCGTAGTATTTATCCTTATTGATTTAATACTATACGGCTTTAGGTGTGAGAGTTTATTCAGTCGTTTATAGGTCTACCATTGTCCTTTGACCCTGGATGTTTATATCACTTGCCCGTGATAGCACACTGATTATTATGTTGCTGACCCTACTTAGGGAGTTCTTTTAAAGCATTGTCTGTTTGCAGTTTTCGCAACAGTATATCCTCTCCTCACTACTTGATCCTCACTTATTCACCTACTGAGGCTCACTTACTTGAATCTACACTGATTACAACACAGCAGCTACGTTTCAGCAACTCCTGTTTACAGCTGATTGCTGCATATAGTTCAGGGGAGTGCAATCTTTTTCCCCTGCGCCCCCCTGCCGGCTGACGTCCTCTCAGCGCGCCCACCCCCATCTTACCTTGACGCAGCGTTGCCATGGCGATGCATCTCTAGAAGCCGGCTGAACAAAGTTAAGTGAGGTTTACAGAGGCCTTCGCCGCTTGCCTGGCATTTAATTTAAGTGCCTTCGGGAAGCTTGCAGGGCGTCTGTAAACCCCACGTCCCCCGCAGAAAATCTCGCGCCCCCCCACCCGGGGGGCGCACCCTCCAGTTTGCGCACATCCCTGATGTAGTTGATCTTGGCAATCTTTCGCCACCAGGGGGAATCAACAACATTCATACCAGATACTAGGCTGTAATGTATATCACTTACAGGATCAACTGGTTCTCTGACTGGGGCATCTCCTTACATACCTTCCCCTGTTCTATGTTCAGCTTGGAAGTAGGAGGAGCGACCAATCAGAGCGTGGGAATTCCCTCCCAGTGGGAAATACGAATTAGCCCATGGGAGTTGCGTCTACGAGCTGTATCTCCCCCAGCTAACTCATTGCCACCCACTGGGCAGCCTTCACCTGGTTGGCAGACTCAAAAGGTGTCCCCACAGGTTGCCCTTTGTTCTCCGGACCTGGACAATTGACTTTCCTCACCCACCAAACAGTTTTGTCATCTTTGGACTTCCTTCCTCCTTTGAACTCCGATGTCTATCCGATATGCCGGTACCAATGTGGATGCCCGGGCTTACTGAACAGACATTTATAGTAAGTGCACCAAACATGATAAAACATCTTTTAATACATAATATGTCTTGGGGGAGACCCATACCTGTGCGGGAAATGGATCAGGGATATCAGGGCTCGAAAACCAGGAGTCTGGGGGACCCCGGGTAGCCCCGGTGTAATTCACCCCGTGTACCGGCAAATCATGCCTTCTCGCCGGGGAAAATTTAAAGGACTACCGGTAACTTTGGCCCCCGAACTCCTGCAAACAAAATAACTGAATTTTTACCCAAACATCCCACCCAAGACTTGCACTCTTGAAGTTTCAGGAATTTGGGACAAAAGGAACATGGAAAGTGGAAAGGCAGTGGTCACTTTAACTTTTGCATGTTACATTACAAGGCCCCTGGCTTATGCTATGTAGCTGGCAGGGACCCATGGTTTGCAGGGGTAACCAGATGGTCTTAACCTTTATTGTATAGCCTAGCTAGCCCCTACTGTCACACTTAGACAAAGTGATGTAGCATATCCAATAAAACTATCTGTACCATTTAATTTCGTTTTGGTCTACGGACTTATTAAACTTGGATTTTAACGTTTGCACTAGCACAGTTCTCCACCCATGTCAGGGACGTTCCTTATTCGATTTGGTTGCATTGTGGGCACTTAACCCCTTAGTTACTTATACTTATTCATATTGCTGGCAGCGAGTGCATGCTAATAGGGTGCTTTCGTTCCTTTCTCATTCTTCATCTCTGAAGAGTATCTAGGGCTTTGATATTTTTGTCCAGGCTATTGACTGTCTTTATTCACAGAGGACCATAGACGAGGTGGATTTCTGTGAAAGAATAAAGAAATAGGGGGGATTACGGAAGGATTACTGTAGACCTGGAATGATTACGTAACATCCACACAAAATATCTAAGCTTTTAGATACCTGTAATACAGTATACTGTAGCTACTAGGTAATACACTGTGAGGATTGAGTGCAGGCTCCGCTCCAGAGTTTGATTCAGACTTGCTGCAGCTATACCTCATCAGCACCACTGTGTGCACACTGCAAAGCAACGAATCAGGGCTCTGATTTCACTTTTATGCAACCATTTAGCCATTGGCTGTTCAGCCTCTGCAAATTGTCTGAGAATAACAGTTTGTTACTTGTGATGTTGTGCTGGTCGCAAGCACTCTGTTGTTCCTTTTCCTGCCTTGCTTTGCTGTGCCTTGCAGTTTCATCTGAACCTGGACCACAGATATGTACCTACCATTCTACAGTCTCTGCCCCGACCTCGGCTTGGACGTCTACTACCCTACCTTCTGCTACTCTCGACCCCGGCTACACGACTACGAACCTGCACGCCTCTCTGCTCCGGGTCGATGTTTACTTATCCCCACCTCGTCCTGCTAGTCCTATCCTGTTGGTGGCGAGCACTCGTTACATACACAGATTAATAATATCTGAAAATGTTTAACATACACAGTACTGTTCTGTGAGAGAATAAAGGAAAAGGGATTACTGCAGACCCGGAATGATTACGTAACATTAAATACAGTATACTTTACTGTAAGGCTGATATCAATACTCCACACCGAGAGAGAAAACCTTTCCTTATACGTAACATAGACTTACCCTATGCTTCCTCTCTGCACTAAAACAACGGGCAAAACACTGCTAGTGTTATTTATATAGTTGTAACATCATGCTACAGTAAGAGGGTTTGCCCAGAAACTACTTATGCTCTTTACAAGTTCTTCTTTGTTGGCAGGCTTGAAATTTTCGTAGGTGATGTTTCTTAGCATGCCACACCAGTTCTATGGGGTTCAAATCGGGGGTCTGCAACTTAGGGGTAAAAATGGTGAATTAATAGCAATGATCAATACAGTTGAAAACAACGAAAAACGGTTACATTACAGCACTTACTCTTGCGGGTTTCTGACTCAGTTGATTCCACTTGCCTGCATAAAAGCAGCAGAGGCACTGTGTTTTGGGTTAATATCCTGGAAGAACTGGTGACCAGATGCAAAATCATCCCTAATATATAAAACTATAGGGGCGAAGATGGACTCCTTGAAAATTTTTTTATCCATGATTCCTGGACCAAGAGGAGAAAAAATTATGAAACAAATGTACATTACGGCATGCACTAGTACAGTGCATTACACTACAGCATGTGACTTACTGTATGTACCTTCAAATATTATTATGGGTCCTGGTCCAAGTCTCGAAATTGCATCCCACACATGGACTTTGAGAGGGTGCTTGGGCTGTGGTTTCAGGGCTAGATTGTTTTTTTTGCATAAGGAAAAAGTGGAAAATATTTCTAGGGCGATTGTTGTCTCATCAGAAAAGATAACATCCTGAAAAGTTTTGCCACTATCAATCCATGCACGTGCTTGGTCGGCTCTTTTAATCTTGTTGGCTCCCTTATCATTGGAAACACTGTAATGACGAGAGAGTTTTACAGGTACTGTACAGTAAAACCACACTTTTGCATAAAACAGCTGTACTCTACAATACTGCACTAGAATAAACGTGCCAGCTGTTCTGTCGCTCTAGGAGCTACACCAGTGGGTTCAATACTGTTACAAGCGACATTACACTTCTAAGAACAACACTATTGCATTATTAAAAGAAAAAGATACCAGCGCAAAAAACATGTTCCAAAATAGAAAAAAATATTTACTATAGAATTATAAGAAAAACAAATGAGTGCTATGAAAAAGCACTAGATTAATTAAGTAAACATAAAATTGAAAATGGAATGATACAAAACGTGTATCATAAAAGATACCCTTTGAAGTATCTTTTGATACGAAACGCGTTGGAAAGGAAATAGATTGTGTGCTTTTTATTCCATTTTTACTCTGCATACAGATTTTGCTATTTAGCATTTTTTTTATAATTCCCTCTTTTTGGTGCTTTTTTGCACTTATTCATTCCAAGATTGGGCGGAGCAGTGCAGTGTTCTATGTCTGCAGCTTTATTGTGAGTTTGTGAACCTTTCATTGTGAAGCCACGGGACCACTGGAAACATCATACTGGGAGTGGCTGCCGTAGCAGACCAGTACTAGCTGAGGGCAGTTAGCTGGGAGCGGGTGCATTCCCTGTCTGGTGGGGAGTGGAGCCAGACGTGAGGAAGATCAGCTGGTCTGCACTGCAAACTACTGAGACGTGAACTACCTGCATTGACAAGCTGTGAGCGGGTGCTTTCCCTATCAACATTGCCGGAACCATAGTATGCTGCTTTTATTGCCCTTGCTAACAGCTACATTTATAACGCACAAGGAACCTCTGGTAACTTTACTGCCTAGACAACATAAGAGAGAAACACAGAATGGAGCAAAGGCACTACCACCCGGATAAGTCCCTATATATTACACTCAGTGTCTGTGGGGAGGGTCACCCTATTCAATAGTAATTGGTGCAGTCAGAAACAATAATCTGGTCCTAAATGCAATGTGTAATGAATGACTTAAAAAACATTTATTGGATATACGCTAAAATAAATCGGAACCAGATTATGACAATGTGAGTACTTAAAAAATGCCTAACAATGATACGTTATGCTATATCCTTGTAAGGAAGGTGTATCCAGTAACAGGATTAGTTGGCATAACCGGCAAAAATACTGTGGAAGCACTAATGAGTAGATGCAGACAAGTATATTAATTACTTGCTGACAAGGGCTTCTAATGAGGTCGCTGAGGTGGCGGGCAGCAACCATATACTCAAAGTCTATTATGAGGCGTGCGCATTTCTTGCGTGGTTAGCAAATGCTGAGAGCCTCTCTGCTTGTACTCATATGACCACTGTTTTTGGTAGGTAACCAACACTACAGATCACTGTGTGATACAGGATGTAGATATAACCCTATACTCTAATTAGCATTGAACCCCCACGAGACACATGGGATAAGTGGTGTGGAAGCAGAGTAGACATGAGAGAGAACTGTAAGCTCCTATGGCTCTACAGAGCAACCACACAGTGCACACACAGTAAACAACCGGGCAAACCCACGGCTACGGTATCACCATGCAAGCCTGCATGGTGCCACTGATATGCAAGAGGTGTGGGTGTATGATCAAGCAGGCATATGTGGAGAACTGGTGACAGTAACAGAAAACCCCTGCAAACCACTAACCCTGGCTGAGATTAACTGCACACCGGTTAGGGAGAGAAAAAGGGAAGCCCCTACACACCAATATATACTCTCCCTGCAGGGTGGTAGAACATAAAGAACGTGCCTACCAATCAGATCACAAGCTCCCACACTCTAACCCTAAATGCATGCCCCTAAGCATGAGCAAACAGGCATATGTGTGGAATTGGTAACAGTAACAGAAAGCCCCAGCAATACATTAACCCTGGCTGAGATTAACTGCACACCGGGTAAGGAGAGAAAAAGGGAAATCGCTACACACCAATATATACTCTCCCTGCAGGGTGGTATGGCAGTAAGAACGTGCCTACCAATCGGGTCACAAACTCCCACACCCTGACCCTAAATACATGCCCTTAAACATACGGGGGAGAAAAGGGTGGGGAGAGGAAAGAAAAGAGACCCTCAACACTTATCTGTTCTATCCCTATTGGAGCGTGATCCATGATGCCTGGTGCCTGGATGCTTGCTGCTGGCTGCTGAGCGCTACTCCACTGGTATACCGATCATGTCTGACTCAGTCTGCAGGCTTGGTGCATGTCGCGGTGCGGTGAGAGGGATAGCGTTATGACGTCACTCTCCTTGATAAAGGACACTTTTGTCTGAAACACGTAGGAGAGTTTTTCACCTCCTTGGGTGATGTTTTGTTTTTGTACTGAATAAATAGATTTTTATTTTCATACCACCTGACTCCCTGGCAAGTGCGCTGCTTTCTTCTACTCTCTATCATTGAACTCTGGAGAGATACATTAACAGAAGCGCAGGACAGGCGCACAAATTAGCCATGCTAGTTTTTAAACACGTCAGTTATGAGCTGTACTTTGAGTGGTTCCAAACTGTTCATTTTGATGGCACGAGGGGAAAGAAGAGGCTTCCTGATAATTTCAATATGAACCAGCTTGTTTTCAAAGTCGTGAATGACAGCATCAATGCCCTTTTGAGGCTCTTGGATGGAACTCTAAGGGCTATGGGGAGGACTTCGATTCCTATTAATTTAAAAATAAAAATACGGCGGAAATGTTTTCAAATATAATAAAAAGTTTTTTGTTTTTTTAAACTTTTTTTAATTGACCGTTCCGCTGTTGTATTTATGGTTTAATGCTTCTTTTCTGTATGTTTGGAGACGGGTGAAGACAATGTGCAGGAAACACGTTTCCTTCCTTGGTACAGGAAACACATCTATAAATACTGCCAGATAATGTACTGTACTGTACTCCATGCCATGTCTTTTCTTCCCAAACCCCAAAAAACTCAGCATTTCAAAATGTAAGGTGGGATTATTAACATTGAATATTGTTTCTTTCTTTACAGACCAAGACATTCAAGTAAGGAGAAGGAGGGAGGGGGGTGCGCGAATAGGAGGACATCCAGCAGGGGAGCGCAGGGAAAAAAGTGTGCGCCCCCCTGCACTAGGCAATAAACCCATTGAGTGTCACTGTGGTAACCAATGCCACCCATGTGGGCACAGATAACCACATGGACAGTGAATGGGCAACCTAAGAAAAACATAAAAGAAATACTATGACACCCTTACGCATTTCAACCAGATTCCACAGTGACATGCATCTGCAGAAATGCTGACACGCATACAGTATGCATTTCAAAAAGGCTCCACAGCGAGACGCATGCGCAGAACACATCTACTGTATGTGCGATTATTAATATTTTATATTGTCTCTTTCTTTATAGGCCTAGACGTCCAAGAGCCAGCCAGATCGACGAAAAATAAAAACATTTTACATTTGGAAGAAGAGACTTTGTATTTTTGTATTATTCATTTTTACTTAATTATCGTGTGCAAATAAATAAACATTTCATTCTCTAAAAATACTTTTTGGCGTGTTCACGTTTTTACTCTTTAGATTTCAATTAAATACACTTGAAGTACATACAGTACTAAACGTCTGTGTGATATCGCAACGGGAATAAGTGACAGGTTGCATTGCAATTAGATTAAGACAATAATTCACGATCGCCGACTTGAGTTTCTTCCTAAAAACACCAGTTCTATAGCTGTTCTATGGATAAGTGAAAAGGGAAATCCCTACATTACAGACAGTCTTCCTGGAAGGCGATATAAAGGAGATGTTACCTTCCATCCAGACCAAATTTGATACTGCGTAAATCGTGGGGTCCACACTAAGATAGTCTTCCAAGCATCTGATCTCCAGATCTGAAAATTGAAATCCTTTACGTGTACTCTCCTTTTGCTCGGAGATGAATGCCCAGACCAGCCTCAATACTGCGTAGTCGTCCACGCTTGACTAGCATCTTATGACGGCTTGAAGAAAGGGAATTCCCAGATTGTTCTCTCGTAGCAGCTTAGAGTCCCTTTGAGTATTGTAAGTCCTGTGATCTATGATCACTCCTTGCCTGATCCAATAGGATGAGCCCAACGCGTTTCATCGCATATAGCGACTTCCTCAGGCATATGAGACCTCAGGGGTCCCGTGACTTATGACCACTTTTTGCCTGCTCCAAAAGGATGAGCCAAACGCGTTGGTCACGTATAGATACTTCCTCACACACTGTGTTCTGAAAAAACGAGAACCCTTTTATTTTTCATCATAACGTGCAAAAATATCACAACATTTTCTTTAAAGTTTTTGTGAGCATTTATAGGTGTGTCATAGTGGATGATTACATTTAAGAATTATTTGATAATCTAATAAATATTCTTTGGCATTGGTGATGACATGAGGACTCAGTTATAAAATGGTCCTCATTGAAGAAGATAGTTACGTTATAAAGTGCTAGAGGCAGAACATGAATAATCGTCCAAAACATTTCCATAAAATATATCCTGTTAAAGAATGGTTGATAGCAGGACTAAAAAAATAATACGCAACAATGCATTATTTAGGATCAATGCTATCCCTCCCACTGCAGGGTGACACAGACAGAAGGGACAATAATTTCATTATTTTCTGTCACTGCAGAGTCACATATACATCTCTATCCCTCTCTCCCTCTCTCCCTCTCTCCCCCCATATGTAGGAGGATATTACTGTGAAGGACAAATACAATATATACCACTAACTGCAGAGGTCACCACATGGTGAAACACTTCCACAAGAACCACAGCCCATTCTTGGACCATCTGACTTACGCACTGATAATGAACAAGGAAAAAAAGCAGATGACTAAGATCTTGGATCACACCTTGGAAATTATCTACCTGCTGACTGGAGAGGTGAGGGTTGCTGGAGAAAGTCATAATGGCACCATTCTCATCTCCCTCACTGCAACAGGGACCTGCAGAGCATTAATATGGAAGGTACTTGGGAAGCAGTAGCCAGGGACACATGTAATTATAGAAAGCAACAACCTGAGGGCAGGCAAGATGTTTGGTCATATGGAGAGCCCAGGACCATATAAGGACACAATTGGGCAGCAGGAGAGCACAGAGTCAGATAGGGTCAGAGAAGGATGTAGTTTGACTGAGTGGATTGACCCAGTGATTGAATGTACTTGGATCCAGGAAGAGACATGTTTGTGCAGAGGGAGAACCTGGATATATATACATATATATCTATATAGCTATATCTCCGTTAGATATACCCGCTATAACGTGGTGCTCGGGGTCCACATAATAAGACTGCGTTATAACCGTGATCTCAAAATGGCTGTCACGCAAGGACTTACCCGGCATCTGCAGCTCTCTCCTCTCTGCAGCTCTCTCCTTTCTGCTTGCTTCATCAGGCTGCGTCCACGTGCACGGCACACATCTCCAAGGTTTTTTGTTTTTTAAAAATTATATTTTTTTTATAACTTCTAGTACACATTACTGAAAGGCAGTTCTGTGCAGTACCAGTTAAGTTTGATAATATATTCAAATGACATCACACCAATCCTATGGTGTAATGGTAAAGAATCCTGCGCTCTTTAAGGCCGCAACAGGTTGGAACAGACCACTACCAAGAAGAACTTCCATCACCACAAGTGGAGGCTTAGAATTCCTTAAACCCACCAGCCTGTGGAGGACTTAAAGAGCCCCAGGAGCTTCACTGCTGACTGAACTATTCATGCAGATAAACATTTTTTAGACTCTCTGAGTGTATTTACTTTTGCATTTTTATCTAATTAAGTGTTTTTATTTGTTATTAAAGTTTGGCTTTTTTCTGATGCTGCTGTTCTCCTATGCGCTTCTATCACAATATAAAGGTACTTATTAGAGAAGATTCGGGTTCCCTCCCCCAAGAAGCAGCAGACCGCAAGAGTCTCTATACTTTCATATTTTTGGACTGATATATAATTAAGTCTATAACCACTGGAGTGCATTGCAAATGTCCTTTTTTTAAATGTGTGTGTGTGTGTGTATATATATATATATATATATATATATATATATATATATATATATACAGTGGTTGACAAATCACCAAAAAATCTACTCGCCACACAAAAAAATCTACTCGCCACCTAGTACCAAACGAGTGCTGCTTGGGCCAATATTTACTCGCCCGGGGGTTAAATCCACTCGCCCGGGGCGAGAAAATGTATAGGTTTGCCGAACACTGTATATATATATATATATATATATATACATATACACACAGTGGTGTGAAAAAGAAAGTAAAACCATAGAATTCAAAGAGGGTGTACTTTCTTTTTCACACAACTGTATGCACCCATATTTGAAGTATTTGAAAGCCATAATCTTTGTGCTCATATAGGCACAGGGAAGACGGTGAGCTTGGTGCAGACATGTCAGTGATATAATAGACAGAATTGGTGGGGAGGGCACTGAATAGATTGAGTATAGAGCTGTTAACATGAGACGTGTCCCTCTTACTGCAAAGCAACAAATCTGCAGGAACATGAGACATATCAACTGTGTCTCTTACTCTGCACAGTGATATTTATTATGGTCTCTATATGTAGGATTATATTGTTGTGAAGAGGCACGGTGAGGATGTCACAGACAGCAGCAGTCCCTGTGTGCCAGAAATGTTCTGCAGGACCCAGGCACCCATCATGGAGAATCCAACTAACTCCCTGATACATGAGAGAAACAATGACAAGAAGCTGATGTCTGCGAAGATCCTGGAACACACCAACATCATCATTCACCTGCTGACTGGAGAGGTGAGGGCTGCTGGGCAGCGTTAGATATTACCTCCTTTCTGTCTTCATTCAGCCTTTTCTTGACCACATTTTTTTCAATGTATCTGTATTTTCCTCTCTGTCTTGCTCACCTGGCTTTCCATAAGGATAAGATTCTTACAGGACCAATTATTATATGTGGATAATGAGTGGGGGATTCTCTGTGTTTCAGGTACGTATAAAGTGTGATGATGTTGCTGTGTATTTCTCCATGGAGGAGTGGGAGTATTTAGAAGGACACAAGGAGCGTTACAAAGACGTGATGATGGAAAATCACCAGAACCTCAGCTCATTGGGTAAGATGTCAGTGATGTTTTGATCCAGCAAACATTAGCTCAAGCTAAACATTGTGTTTTTGTTGTGCGGTTTATGTCAGGAACAAGAAACAAGTTACTGAGCCAGACAAGCAGAGGTAGAGTGAAGTCAGTTGCACTGCACACTGACCCCTACAGCAGACATGCAGGTGGTAGAGGCTGATCTCCAGGTCTTTGACATTGTAACTTTTCTCTGCTATTAGCCTGATTTAGTGTTAACTTGGTCTCAGTGGACGTAAGCAGTGAATGCACATTGGAGAGACTCCCTTATTGGGTTGCCTTTTGCTCAACTCGGGTGTTATATCCAAGAGAATTTGAATTAGAGTGAAGGAACACATGCTCCTGATGCCACCTTGTGATTGGCTGCTGCTTGGAAATGCAGTCAATCAGAATGGAGGTTATTGCCCACCCCCTAACAACTGCCCTGCTTTCTCAAATCTCATTCTTTTCATCCTCCCATGGCTCCCCAGTGGGTGCTAAACCCCTGCTGAGAAACACTGTTTATGAGGATCCCAATAACATCTGGGTTTCTCTAATCTGTCCTTGAATGTAATCAAAATATTCCTGGAGTCGACACACATACCAGACATGGGTCCATTTTACCACTATGTCATATTGAAGGTAATAAGTTGATACTGTAATCAAGAGTTTGAACTACTCTTAATTACCCATTTATATCATGCTATAAACATACAAAACAATATACATATTATTTCACATCACAGTAGGTTTCTGAAAAGTTTAGCTTCGTTGGCATTTACAGCACACAAATGCCAGGGGTTCTCTCGCAGTATAGATTTGTAAAACACTAGTATGCATTTAGCGTAGGGACCTGCTAAAGAGACTTACCCTGACGTGGTTAGCAGGCTTGGCATTATTTGATCAAAGGATGTATACCAAAAGTCTCCTTTTTTCTTATAGGTATTTACACCATACATATATATATATATATTCCCCATTGATTGCTATCCCTATGGGAGAAGCGCAGGGATTCACTTTCTGTTTTGCACATTAGTATAGATTTGTGTCTGATTTCACAACAAGGAGTCAGTACATCTATTCTATAATTTACTCTGTCATTTACTCTGGTTCCTGGTATTGGATGTGGGCTCCCGGGTGCCATTTCTGAGGGTCAGTTATACATCTGTGACATTTTGTTTATCTCAGCTAACTTAACCCACTGTGTTCCAGAAAGGACTAGAGCATTGAAGTTATCATAACCTATTTCAATAAATTTGTCGAAAGTACCTATATAAAAAGTAAATGAACCCCTGGTTTGCTTTCAATTTTGCCACAATACTTCTTTAGCTTGCATTATACTCCATTTGCAATTTGGGACATGTTTTATACTAATTGAAATGTTCAACCTGTAATGTTAAATGATGTTTATGCTATTAAATAACTTCTTTTCACATGGTGCATTTATTTCTAACAGATAAATCCATAAGCAGAAGTACACGTGCAGGATGGCACACTCCTCTTTGCTCACCAGATCGTGTGAATGAAGATACCAGTGTTGTTAAAAGTGATCAAGCAGCAAATTACTTGAGGCAAAATAACCCAAGTAAGAGACAAAAAAAATCTGTGATAATTATAGCTAAGGAATCAGGTTCATGTGAAGAAGAAAATCCCACAGTCTTCCACATTTGTACACAGAGAGAACATACAGGGACTGAATATGCATCTACTGATATTAAGAAGTGGGACAAAGGAAACACTAATGCCCAGAAAATTCACAAAAACATGTCAGTAATGAAGTATAAGTGCAGTGAATGTGGTAAAAACTTTAATAATAAATCAGATTATACAATTCACCAAAGAACACACACTACAGAAAGGATGCATAAGTGCTCTGAATATCAGAAAGGCTTTACTAGTAACTCAGCTATTGTTAAACATCAGACAATTGACGAGGGAGTGAAATTGTTCCCTTTCTCTGAATATGGGAAACACTTCTCTAGTAAATCAGTTCTTTTTAGACATCAGAGAATTTACAGAGAAGAAAGACCATTTGTTTGCTCTGTATGTGGGAAATCATTTTCCTTTAAGGCATATCTTGTTAGACATCAGAGAATTCACACCGGAGAGAAGCCATTTGTTTGCTCTGAATGTGGGAAATGTTTTTCTCAAAGCTCAGGTCTTATTGCACATCAGAGAATTCACACAGCAGAGAAACCATTTGTTTGCTCTGAATGTGGGAAATCTTTTCCCTTTAAATCTTATTTTATTAGACATCAGAGAATTCACACAGGAGAAAAGCCATTTGTTTGCTCTGAATGTGGGAAATCTTTTTCTCAGACCTCAAGTCTTGTTGCCCATCAGAGAATTCACACGAGAGACTGAGACCATTTGTTTGCTCTGAATGTGGAATGACAGAAACTAATTTCTCCTAATGTGGAAAATGTTTTCCCCAAATGTCAAAGCTTGATAATAATCAGAGACTCCACAGAGTTTAAATATATAGCATTAAAAATGTCACTGTGAAAGTCATGGATTTTTGCTCTCAGCAAGATCGTCAAGGGCCTTATGTGATGGAAGAGACCCTTAAATAAAGGTTAGTCCCAGCCTAAGGCCGATTAAACATGCAGTGTTTCCTGTCCTGTGCCTACCTGCTGCCATTTGCTGCATGATTCCTGCTGAGCCCTTCTGAGATGAGACCTTTAATGCTTCCTAAATCTCAGGCAAAGTGGCACCCTTGTTTAGAGAATCATTATCCCCTTCCTGTCTGGATTGCCTCTTATATTCACATTTCTGTTATGTGCGGGCAACTGACCCAAATGTCCATGTAGGTCAAAAAAGCCCATAGGGAACAATTGGGCAGGAAAACTTTAAAATTCCCTTCTCGGCAGTTTTGCTTTTGGACTCACATGAAGACATTCACTTGCTGTGTTGCCTATCCTTGGACACACTGAACCATGCATTAGCCCCTTGCCTCTGCACAAAGCCTTGCATCCCCACGGACTGTAACTGCTCTTATACTGTAAGTTGTAGGAACTTGTACTGCCTTCCCATTTATTTTACTACTGCTTGCTGTGGAATTGTATGTAAAACCTTTGTGTACTGTACCTCTCTTTATTAAATCTATTCTCGTGCCCCGGTATTGGCCCATGTGATCCTTAGGGGCCTAGTCTAGTAAGTTTGATAACTTTGCTGCCATCTCGAACAGTATAAATCCACAAAGATGAGGGAGCAGTGGACCACAGTACATGTAAAGATTAAAAAAAAAAACATAACACCAACATAGTGTAGTAACGTTTTTTCTCAGTGCTGAAAGTAGAATGAGTATATATATCGATACACTCACCTGGCAGTGAGTATATCAAAACCCATACAGTTTATGGCAGAAACAACAGCAGGCTTCGATGTAGATCTGCCAAGGGAAAAGAGAAGAGAAGGGACTGATTGCGCAGCATGCAATACTTTTAATGTTAAAAAGAACACAAAAGGACAGTCCCCTCTGAATGAACACTTAAGAGTGAAGTGAAGAAGTAAAGAGAGTCTGACCAGACCGGGAGAAGTGCTGTGGGAGCTGAGCTGTTTGCTCACTGTTGTTTCCGGATAGCCACATATGGAGGCAACACACGCAGGAGAGCAAGACACCACACACCGAGGTCCAGTGTCAAAGAGGGGAGAGATTGCCTCCCCCTAAAAAACATTTTATGTCCTGAATGACAGTACACTGTGTAAGTGTTCATTCAGGGGGGATCCACATAATGCTATGGCACCCCAAATAAGAAAAGTAGTGAAGAAACATTGGGGGATTTTGTTAAGAGACGAATATTTAAAGACTGTCCTCCCACAGTATCCCCGTATCATCTTTAGAAAAATTAAGAACTTTAAACAAGCACCTGCTCCCAGTCAAGTAAACACAAAAATAACCAAGAATTGGATAAAAGGCCTGAATGGCTACAATGTGTGTAGCAACTGTAGAGGTTGCCAATTTAGTGTAGTAGTTAAAACATTTACATCAAATGTGACAAAGGAAGAATACGATATACAGTCCTTTATTAGAGAATTTGGAATTACCCAGTATACCGAGGCTGCTAACAGGTAGTGCACACACTTTATGGCAACTTGATTGAAGAGAGACCCAGCAATGATTAATGAAACAATAAGCCTCCGGTATTGAAAACAGGGAGTTGGGTAATAGTAAGCCGGATAGAGGTACAGGGGGACACCTCCCTAAGGGGCGCCCCCAAGTAAATCACAGCCCGGCACTAACCGCCTCAATAATCTCCCTGAAATACCGCGTGGAGGTTAGGAGTACTCACGAAAAAGCCGTCCCTGTTGGTGCAGGGAATTCTGCAGCGGCTTCCTCTGGTGTAGCTGGCGTCAGCGTGCTCCTCCGGAAATGATGACACAGGAAGAAGGGGGTAGGATGGTCCGTGGTTCACAGCAACTTCAGCAGCCAACGCATGGATATCTAAAAAACTTTATTGATCGCTAGCAGCAAACATCAGGCAACCACTCTAACATGTTTCGTCCAGGCTATGGACTTTTTGAAAAAGTCCATAGCCTGGACGAAACATGTTAGAGTGGTTGCCTGATGTTTGCTGCTAGCGATCAATAAAGTTTTTTTAGACATCCATGCGTTGGCTGCTGAAGTTGCTGTGAACCACGGACCATCCTACCCCCTTCTACAGTCCTTTATTAACTGCAGAACTGATTACGTGGTATACCTGTTAGTGTGCATGCGGCCTACAATATGTTGGCAGAACAAGTTGGCCACTTACAAGAAGACTAGCAGAACACATAAATAACATAAGCTACACACAGCGTGTCAAATAATTTTATTAGCACATGGTAGGAATCCAGAAGGGTTAATCTGCAAAGGCATAGAGTGTCCAGTTCCAGATTGGAGAGGGGTGGGGGGTGGGAGGGGGAGCAGAATTACCCAAATATCCAAAAGGGAAACATATTGGATATTCCAATCGAAAATACTGTCCTCCCATGGTCTTAACCTGGATTTCGATTTCATTTCTTTCCTGAGGAATTCATTCCCTTAAATAGTCCAACCATTGAACATTGTTGCATTTTTTAGGTGGGTTGTTCCTATATCTTTTTGAAAATCACATAAATGGGGATATGATGGCAATGATATACAAGTACAAGATAAATTCTGGAGAATATTGAGGCATATAGTTTTTATTATACTATGTCAAAACATAATTCTGTGTTAGTGAGTTTGTGAACTTATCACACGATCATTAGACTACAGTAAGTTTCAATAGATAGATCTAGTTAAATGGTGGCACAAACTTAGTGAGAAATATCTGTATGGGTTAAAATAGTCCCAGTATTTACTCAATTGGCACCATGTCCCCATTGAAATATGATATTTGATTAATTAGTTTCAAGAATCCCTCGCCTATATTTATGCATATGTTTCTGTGTGTGTTTATAGATATTTTTGGGAATAAAAATAATTTAAAATTGGGTTCAATGTGGTTAACGTTTGGACAATAACATGGACTTAATATGATTGATCAAATTCTGCAAGGATTATAAAAGGATGATTATCCACCCTCATCATTGTGCCCCTGACAAAGCAAACAGTAGTTTGAGAAACGCGCAGGGCGGAGCCACATATGCGCAACATAGACCGGAGCTGATCAGTTACCAGCTGTCATGAGTCGTAGTCCCTCGCGCGCCCCCGCACGACTCCACGCACCCGCACTTAACTCCGCTCCGGCCCGACACATGCTGGCAACCTTCCACGCTGTCCTCTGTCACGCGCCTCTCCCCACACGCGCAATGTGCTCCCCTCGGGAGCGTCAGTCCCCGCTCCCGCGCTGCGCATGCACAGACCCCGCACCACGGGATTGGATGGCAGACGTGAGACGCGTCACTGGCGTGTGAGGCGAGCGCAACGCCCCCGAGCGACGAGTCAAGAGGAACTCATTAGTTCCAGTGCTGTCAGCTGTCTCTTCCCTTCCGGTCTATCCTGGCTCCTCGCGAGGGTTACGACTCCGCTCCACCCCCTGGGGTAATTGGTCCTTGCCTGCTACTTATGCTCAGCTGTGCCACTAGTACTTCGGCTGAGCATAGACTCTGTTACCTGGTGTTTGCCTCTGCCTCCCTTGTCTTGTTACCTTGTCCTAGTTCTGCTTACCTGTGTACCGACTCTGCCTGCCTTTGGACCTCTCGCTCTCTGGAACCCCGACCTTGGCTTGACTTCGACCATCCGCATCTCTCTTGCCCTGACCCTTGGCTCTGGACTCAGACCATCCGCTCTTCTCCAGTTCTGACCTTGGCAATAGTACCTCGCTCGCTCTGGACCTCTCCCGCATCGGACTTGGCAAGTATACGTTTACTCTCACTTCTCCTGCCCTAGACTCAGCCAGCAAGACTACTCTACATTCCGGACGGGGTGTCTGTGGCTGGTGGCTACTATCCCATCTTAGCACAGGGGTCTCGTCTAGCTTGTGGCGAGCACAGCATAACATTATGCTCAGCCGCACAAATATAGACCCCGCTGGGGTGGGTGATATGTGGCATCTCATGCCGCTATGTTCTCCAAGCTGGAGAATTACTTAGAACAATCCGACCTACGCATGGACGCCTTACAGAAGGATCTCCAGACCCTCTCTGTCCAAGTACAACAGGCTAACTCTCCCACCTTTCCTCCACCTCCGCTAGCTTCCCCGGTTAACCCTTGTTCTTCTGACCCGCGACTTCCTGCTCCCCATCGGTATTCCGGAGATCCCTTAGAATGTCGTGGGTTCCTCAATCAGTGTTTCATACAATTTGAGCTGACTCCCTCTCGGTTTTCTTCTTCCAGAACCAAGGTAGCCTACATTGTCTCACTGCTTACAGGTGACGTGTTGGCCCATCTGGGAGCAGAGAACCGATCTTACACAGGACATTGGGCGTTTTACAAAGGAGTTCCGGCGCGTCATCGATACCCCGGGCCGGAAGATCACCGCAGCTTTATCTCTTCTCCACACTTCCCAAGGGGATCGTCCAGTGGCTAGGTATGCCCTGGAATTTCGGACAGTTGCTGCTGAGACGGCGTGGAACGACGAGGCCCTTTCTTCTGTTTTCTGGCAGGGCCTTTCTGAACAGCTGAAGGACGAACTCGCCACACATGAACGCCCAAGTGACCTAGAGGGACTCATTGCGATCTGCATTCAAGTGGACCAACGACTACAAAAGAGGAGGTCCGAGCATTCCCATCACCGTCAGGTAAAGCCCAGGACTTCTCTCATCCATTCCTCCTTTCCAGAAGTTCCTGCGACTGATGCTCCGGAGCCCATGCAACTTGGCGGAAGCAAGCTGTCCACTTCCGAGAAACAGCGTCGCCGATCTGCTGGTCGCTGCTTATACTGCGGTAATTCTGGTCATTTCGTTCCTCAATGTCCCCTCAAGCCGGTACCCAAGGCGGGAAACGCCAGCTCCCATTGAGATCCAGAGGAGTCTCCATGGGAACGCTCGCCATATCCTCTACCATCAAGGAACGACTACCTAGCAGAATTTTGATTCCTGTCTCTCTTTCTGTCCCTGGCCTCTCAGTGGCTGCATCCGCCTTCATCGATTACGGTTCCGGAGGGAACTTTATTGATCATGAGTTCGCTAGGAAGAATAATATTCCGCTTGAGAAAAAGAGGATCCCGGTAGGACTCGAGGCCATTGACAGTCACCCCCTGCAGCCGGCATTTATCATCCTACAGACCATCGAACCTCCTGGTCGAGCAAAACCACAGAGAGAAGATTTCTTTGGATGTCATCCACTCGCCGTCGGCCGAGATCATTTTGGGCCTATCATGGCTCCAGCGCCATAATCCACACATCGACTGGATTAAACCCAGACCCATATCCTGGAATCAACAGTGCTCCATGACCTGCGGCACCTCCCGGCAAACCATCTACAGTGTGAAGAACTACGAGGGGGTACAGTGTTCCCTACCCGACTGTTATTCTTCCTTCAGAGATGTCTTTGACAAAGACAAATCCGAAGTCCTTCCCCGCACCGACCCTTTGACTTTCCTATTGACCTCTTGCCTGGGTCTGTTCTTCCTAGAGGGCGATCATATCCCCTCTCTCTCCCAGAGACTAAAGCCATGTCGGACTACATCCGAGAGAACCTCCAGAAGGGATTCATCAGAAAGTCTTCCTCCCCCATGGAGCGGGCTTCTTCTTCGTGAAGAAGGACGGCACCCTTCGTCCTTGTATCGATTACCGTGGCTTAAACAAAATTACCATCAAGAACCGGTATCCCCTGCCTTTGATTTCCGAATTGTTTGATCGTCTTCAGGGGGCAACCATCTTTTCCAAATTGGATCTACGCAGCGCATACAACCTGGTAAGGATTCGACAAGGCGACGAATGGAAAACGGCCTTTAACATCAGAGACGGTCATTACGAGAACCTTGTTATGCCATTTGGATTATGCAATGCCCCGGCGGTCTTCCAAGATTTTGTAAATGAAATTTTCAGAGATCTTCTCAATGTTTTTCTCATAGTATATCTCAACGATATCCTGGTTTTTTCTAAGAGTCTCCCGAACACATTGTACAGGTCAAACAGGTACTACTACGCCTTCGTCAGAACCACCTCTACGCCAAGCTGGAGAAGTGCCACTTTCACCAATCCTCTACCACCTTCCTGGGGTACATCATCTCTGATTCCGGGTTCGCTATGGATCCTTCCAAGCTGCGATCCGTCTTTGACTGGCCACTTCCCACCTCCCTCAAGGGCCTTGAAAGGTTTCTCGGTTTTGCGAACTATTACAGAAGATTTATTCGTAATTTTTTTCCCATTGTCGCACCCATCTCCGCCCTCACCAGGAAAGGAGCCGATGTCTCCTCTTGGCCTCCCGCAGATGTTCAAGCCTTTGACTTTCTGAAAAAATCTTTTGTCTCAGCACCAGTCTTGATCCACCCTGATCCCAAACTCCCATTCACACTTGAAGTAGACGCATCGGACGTCAGAGCCAGCTCCATCCTTTCTCAAAGAAAGTCACCTTCTTCCAATTTACATCCCTGTGCATTTTTTTCCAAAAAAATTTCTCCAGCACAACAGAATTACGACGTGGGCAACAGGGAGTTATTGGGCATTAAACTCGCATTGGAAGAGTGGAGGCATCTCTTGGAGCTCACAGAGAGTCCAATAACCATTCTAACGGACCACAAAAACCTCATGTACTTGGAGAGCGCTCGCCGGCTGGGAGCTCGTCAGGCCCGTTGGTCTCTCTTCTTCTCCCATTTTAACTATATAATTTAATTCATTCCTGGGTCCAAAAATCTAAAGGCAGACGCACTCTCTTGTCAATTCCTAAGCAAGGACAAAACCGAGGCCAGAGCCGAGACCATACTTCTGTCCAAGTACATTATATCTGCCAACTCCTTTGATGTTTTGGATAAAATTCTTGTGGATCAGTCCAAGGTTCCGGAGGGTCTGAAGGTTCCGGACGGTTGTCTCTTTGCTTCTCCCAAATACCGAAGGAAGATTCTGGAATGGGGTCACTCGTCGATGATGGTGGGTCATCCTGGCACCAAGAGATGGACCTCATTGAACGGACCTTTTGGTGGCCCAACATGCGTAGGGACATAAGCGACTTCATCAAGGCTTGCACCATTTGCGCCCGGAACAAGGTAGACCTCAAGGACTCTTACACCCACTACCCATCCCTGACCTCCCCTGGAACCATTTATCGATGGACTTTATTGTAGAGATCCCTGTCTCCAAGGGCATGAATACCATATTGGTCATTATTGACCGCTTCTCCAAACAGGCACATTTCGTTCCGCTCTGTGGTCTCCCCGATTCTCCAACCCTCGCGGACATCTTCACAAGAGAGTTTTCCGTCTTCACGTACTCCCATTGACTATCATCTCTGACAGAGGCTCCCAGTTTGTCTTCAGGTTCTGACGGGCCTTCTCAAAGAGACTGGGAATATCCTTGCATTTCTCTTCTGGATACCACCCCCAGACGAATGGGCAAACAGAGAGGACCAATCAGTCCCTAGAGCAGTACCTGCGCTGCTTCATTTCTGAAACGCAAGACGATTGGGCGGATCTGCTTCCATGGGCTGAATTCGCCCACAATTCCCTGCAGAATGAATCTACTCAACTCTCTCCTTCGCAAACTACGGGTTCCATCCAGCACGTCTTCCCATCACACGCTCTTCTTCAGGGGTTCCGGCAGCAGATAGCCGGGTCCAGACCTTGCAGTCCTCCTGGACCAAGATTCAGGACAATTTAAAGAGAGCAGCGTCCAGGCAGAAGGTCCAAGCAGCTCGCCACCGCCGGGAGATTCCTATTTCAAACCAGGAGACAAGGTGTGGCTCTCTTCCAAAAACATTCGGTTGAAGACTCCCACTCTCAAGCTTGCACCAAGGTTTTTGGGTCCTTTCCTAGTCCTGGAGAGATTAAACCCAGTGGCATATCGTCTAAAACTTCCAGCATCGATGAGAATACCGTCTGTTTTTCACGTTTCCTTGTTAAAACCTGCCTATCACAGCTCCCGGTTTCCGGATCGTGTTCCCACCCCACCGCCTCCTCGTCTTGTACAGGGACAACAGGAGTACGAGATCCAGGCCATCATCGACTCCCGAATTTCCAGAAGGACTACTCAGTTCCTCATCCATTGGAAGGGATATGGCCCAGAGGAGCGTTCGTGGGTGTCACACCACCAGATCCATGCTCCTGAACTCATCAGGAGATTCCCTCAGAGATACCCTCTGAAACCCTACTGAAATCGCACGGAGGTCACTCTTGAAGAGGGGGGTACTCTCACGACTCGCAGTCCCTCGCGCGCCCCTGCACAGACTCCGCGCACCCGCACTTACCTCCGCTCCGGCCCGACACCTGCTGTCAACCTTCCACGCTGTCCTCCTCCATCACGCGCCTCTCCCCGCACACACAGTGCACTCCCCTCGGGAGTGTCAGTCTCCACTGACGCGCTGCGCAGGCGCAGACTCAGCACCACAGGATTGGAGGGCAGACACGAGACGCGTCTCCAGCGTGTGACGCGACACACGCGCAACACCCCCGAGCGACGAGTCAAGAGGAACTCATTGGTTCCAGTGCTGTCAGCTGTCTCTTCCCTTCTGGCCTATCCTGTCTCCTCGTGAGGGTTACGCCCCCGCTAAACCCCCTGGGGTGATTGGTCCTTGCCTGCTACTTATGCTCAGCTGTGCCACTAGCACTTCGGCTGAGCATAGACTCTGTTACCTGGTGTTTGCCTCTGCCTCCCTTGTCTTGTTACCTTGTCCTAGTACTGCTTACCCGTGTACCAACTCTGCCTGCCTTTGGACCTCTCGCTCTCTGGAACCCCGACCATGGCTTGACTTCGACCATCCGCATCTCTCCTGCCCTGACCCTTGGCTCTGGACTCCGACCATCCGCTCTTCTCCAGTTCTGACCTTGGCAATAGTACCTCGCTCGCTCTGGACCTCTCCCGCATCGGACTTGGCAAGTATACGTTTACTCTCACTTCTCCTGCCCTAGACTCAGCCAGCAAGACTACTCTACATTCCGGACGGGGTCCCTGTGTCTGTAGCTGGTGGCTACTATCCCATCTCAGCACAGGGGTCTCGTCTAGTTTGTGGCGAGCACAGCGTAACACCAGCTAATAGAGGAGGAGTAAGAAGTACGGTGGAGAGCGCTCAGTCCAGAGCCCTATACAGGAGTTGTTTTGTCCCTAGAAGGCTCCCTTACATTGGGGGGAGAGCCAGAGAGCCCACTGACATCACGGATAGACGAACGCGGAAGTGGAGGGTACACACCGTTGCAGGGACATCCCAGGGCAGAACAGATACAACCTTCTCACACCGGGAACATCCACTCTGCAGGATAAACAAAAGCAAAGGGACTGTGTGGCCTGAACGGTCACACTGCACGATTTTAAGAGGGAATTCGTGAGTGTGATTCCAATTGTTTTTATTTTGAAGTTTTAAGTAAATAATTTTTGTTTGTAACAGTATTGCACTATGTTTCCATGTGGAATGCAAGCTATGATTTCTACATACAGTGTTTACCATACTCAAGACAGCTATTAGTCACAAGCTAAGTTCCATCATTAATTTCACCACTACAAGGGTGCATTCTACTGTGTAACTGGGTACTAAATATCTAAAGGCTTTAGTCAATTAAGGAGTGAACAATCATCCTATAGACTCACCCTTTATCTAATAATCCGAGGTATTCCAGGGATCACACCCAGTGGGGATCCAGTCAGATTATTATATTGAATGGGATTTCACAACAAGGTGGTGACAGGAATACAATATTGTATTATACAGGCATACCCCGCATTAACATACGCAATGGGACCGGAGCATGTATGTAAAGCGAAAATGTTCTTAAAGTGAAGCACTGCCTTTTTTCCACTTATCGATGCATGTACTGTACTGTAATCATCATATACGTGCATAACTGATGTAAATAACGCATTTGTAACAGGCTCTATAGTCTCCCCGCTTGCGCACAGCTTCGGTACAGGTAGGGGGCGGTATTGCTGTTCAGGACGTGCTGACAGGCGCATGCGTGAGATGCCGTTTGCCTATTGGGCGATATGTCCTTACTCGCCAGTGTACTTAAGGTGAGTGTCCTTAAACCGGGGTATGCCTGTATATTGAAGCATATTCTTTTTCATCACACTCTTTCCAAATATATTCATCGGAGAGATAAGAAGATCCAGTACTAGGATTCCAGCGCCACAGAGGACTATTTTTGGGTACATTTGATCAAGAAGGACGCTTTGAACAGGCCTTCCAGTCTTCAGGACTGCAGGATACTGGACTTTCCAACATATTGGTACCGTATTGACAAAAGTGCACCACTGTAGCAAAGTCTATCTTTGAGCGCTGAAGTTGTGTTTTAGTAGATAAAAAACCCGAGTGACTTATCATCCAATGATATCTCATAAGGGAAAAAATGAATTCCATTCTGACTCCAAGAATTGGCAATCGGATTACTCCTTGGATCAACACCCTTTCCAAGTTTACTTATTTGGTATATCCCTGTATACCTTTCCTATCTAAAAAGATATCCAACCTTTTTTTTGAACAAATCTATTGTATCTGCCATCACAGTCTCCAAGGGTAAGGAATTCCACATTTTAACTGCCCTTACAGTAAAGAACCCTTTCCTTTGTTGCTGGTGAAATCTCCTTTCCTCCAACATAAATGGATGCCCCAGAGTCATTTGTACTGTCCGTGGGATGAATAGTTATTTTGAATGCTCCTTGTATTGTCCCCAAATATATTTGCATATAGTAATCATATCCCCTCTTAGACACCCCTTTTCTAAAGTAAATAAATCTAATTTAGCTAGCCTCTCCTCATAAGTTAGATTATCCATCCCCTTTATTAATTTGGTGACTCTTCTCTGCACTCTCTCTAGTTCCATAATGTACTGCTGTGGCCAACTTTATTCTTACTAATCACCGGCTTGAAGGACAGGGTATGCAGCGCACAGCAAAGATGATAAGAGCAGGTCTTGCAATAAAAATCCTTTATTAGTAGATCATCTGGATGTGGGACAGCAGCAAACTTCAACGCGTTTCGTTCTAAAAGAACTTTTTCAAGAAGACTAACACTATATATGTAATTTATGTTTTAATAATTGCTATTGTATATCACCTATGGTGCCTTATTATACCAATTTGGCCCATTATCCAATCTGCCTTGGCGATCACAGCTAAACATCTACCATACTATCCCTGTTATATATACACCTATGAGAGATGAGCATACACTATATAAGCTCCTCACATTTGAAACAACGTCACTCCTGAAGAAACCGAAAGGTGAAACGCGTAGAGTGACGCTGTTCGCCCCAACCGGAACCTCTGGAAGCGGATGTCGTCACTTCCGGCTGCCGGTGACACGCATTCGTGGAACGCACGCTAGCACAGAGGGAAACCCAAGAGAAGTCCCATCCGGTTGCAGTGGTTGCAGAGATCCATGCGTGATCTAAATGCTTTTTTATTACACACATCATGTGAGTTGATTGGATTTGTTTTTATCTCATATTAAATGTGTTATACAGTCTACACTATGTCCAGTATCGTCTTGCATTAAGGTCCTGTGTGGAGACTACCGGTCTGGTGATATCCCGTTTGCACGGATTACAGCCACCCCTTAAAGATACCTTTATGTGCCAGTATCTATCTCACGTTTGTGAGTATTCTGTATATTCATTCAAGCTAGCAGTTTAATATCACAGCATTGACTTTACATTATTGCACTATAAGCATTTTGTCTTTTGTTTTAACATGGTATGCGCTTCCCGATGACCCCCTTCTTCACTTGCCACAAGGATTGAGAAAGCAATCCTACACCGGGTTACAGCTGCATCCGCCGTTTGTATAAGTATCACTATTTATTTATTATATTATGTGTTTCACAGGTCTGCTTTAAGTAACACTATATATATGAGCGCCACACTTGGTATACCTCCCCCTTCACATATACATGTTCCTGGAATGCCACACTGTTCACCCAGAGCATGCCGGGCTCCTTTTGCCTTCCCAGCCAGGAGCATGCCCGGCTGACGCGCGGTTGATGTGTTAATTGATAATGGTTCAGGATTTACTAGGCTTCAATGCTTCGCGTGTCCGCCAGATGGCATAAATTCATGAATTGTAATGCAGTATATATACACTGGCGACACACTTTATTCGAGCTTGGCTAGTCCCACGAATTCGGGTATACCCGGGTGTATTGAGGTTTGTGACTGTTTTCTGCCCGAGTGCATTGAGTTATTTTCCAAGCAGGGATTGAAGCATTTTATTCCCGCTGGCTGCAATACTGCACAGTATATATATATATACTGCATTACAATTCATGAATTTATGCCATCTGGTAGACACGCGAAGCATTGCAGCCTATTAAATCCTAATCATTATCATTTAACAGATCAGCCGCCCGTCAGCCAGGCATGAACCCAGGCTGGGAAGGCAAACGCAACGGGGCTTGTTAGAGGTGAGGAGCGGCGCATTCCAGGTATCTGCCAGGTACATACTGGGTATTTGCTCGAATAAAGTGTGTCGGTGCAGTATGTGTATGTATATGTATATGTATATATATATATATATATATATATATATATATATACTGTATAACAACAACCCCTAAAACCCTTAACATACAGTACTGTACACATACAGTACTGTATATGCACATCAATGATACTGTAGGCCGGCGGGGGCGAGATGTGTTTGCAGCAGAGAGAGAACCGCTGCTCTCTCTGCGCAAACATCGGCACATTAAAAATGATTTAAAATACATTTTTATTCATAGTGTACATGTGCAGGGGGTCTCGGGAGCTGAACCTCGTTGGTTTCAGGTCCGGGGACCCCCTGCTCCCTGAGATACAGCCCCCTTTATGAGGTCCCGGTATCCCTCTGCGTTTAAAGGTCCCGATCACGTGACCGCGACCTGTAAACCAAGCAGAGGGATACCGGCACCCCCTAAAGGGGCCTGTATCTCGGGGAGCAGGGGGTCCCCGGATGTAAAATCACAGCGGTTCTGCTCCGGAGACCCTCTGCACATCTACAGTATGAATAAAAAACATATATAAATAAACACTCGTTCCTTACCTTAGCGGTTATGTGCTATGGTAACGAAGCAGCATTTCTGTATTTTAATAATATTGTACAGTGAGCAGGGGGTTCCCTGAGCCAGAAATTAATGCTCAGGGAACCCCCTGCTCCTGCACAATATTATTAAAAATACAGAAATGCTGCTTCATTACCATAGCGTATAGCCGCTAAGGCAATGAAGAGTTAAGGCAGAATAAACAATAAATACATTACATACATATTTTTAATGTGTGTGTTATACCTCCCTGCCTTCACTGTAATCTATGTAAAAAACCCTCCCCCTATTGTGTGTTTTAAAATTCCCTGCCTTCACTGTAATCTATGTAAAAAACCCTCCCCCTATTGTGTGTGAAGCTTCCCTGCCTTCACTGTAATCTATGTAAAAACCCCTCCCCCTATTGTGTCTGCTAAACTTCCCTGCTTTGACTAATCTGTGTAAGCCCCCCTCCCCCTATTGTGTCAGTTAAATCTGCCTGGCCTGTGTTTCTGTGAGTGCAGTGTACTGTATGTAAATGTGGGGAGGGGGATCCCGTGTAAATAACCACACCCACTACCCACTACCCACCTGCACATGGCCCCTCCGCTGCTGCAAAAAGAGACAACAATTAAAACATACAAAGTAATGTCCCCTAACCCCTTAATCACCATAGCGGTTATTAACCGCTACAGTCATTAAGGGTTTAACCCACCCTCACCCACCACTCGGGATGCCTACATACCCTCCCACACTAACCCCCCCCCCCCGTGAGGCCTAACCACCCAGTACCCACAAGGGAGGCCTACCCACATACCGTTGGGAAAACACCCCCCCCCCACCCCCAGTACCCACAATAAAAACAATACAGTGCCCCACAATAAACATTCTATTTATTAAATACATTACCCACCCCCTGTGCCCCCCCCATAAATACAAGATTTATTCTTTTACATACAGGGTTCATAACGCAGCCCCACGCGAGTCCCCGGTGGGCTGGCGGGGCACCTGGACAGACCTACAATTTACCAGCAGCCCTTTTTACACAAGTTCTGGAGGCCTGCTGGTGGATCCCGCCAGCACCATGGCCCCCAGGTGGTCTCCTTGGGTCACCGTGGGCCACAATTGGGTCCCCACGGTAGGCCCGCGGATGTCTGGGAGCCCCGGGTCAGACCCACAGGTGTCTGCGGGGCCTCGGGTGGTTCCCTCGGGGGCCTGTATATCGGGGAGCAGGGGGTCCCCCGACCTGAAACCAACGCGGTTCAGCTCCGGAGACCCCCTGCACATCTTCACTATAAATAAAAATGTATTTCAAATGTATTTATTTATAGTCATTTATTTATTTATTTAGATTTATTTATTTATTTTTTGGGCGGCTGCTGTGTGTGATTTTTTTTTATTGTGGGTAGCGGGAGTGGGTGAAGGGGGTATTAGCCCCAACGGTGGTTGTTTAGGGCTTGCGGGGGGTAGCGGGAGGGCTTAACCCCTTCATGACCGTAGCGGTATTAACTGCTACGGCCGTGAAGGGGTTAAGTGCACCCGCAACCCCCCCGCAAGTCCTAAACTCACACCAAGGGCCAAATACCCCCTTCACCCACCCCCGCTACCCACAATAAAGCGGGCACGGTGAGTTAACCCCTTCATTGCCTTAGCGGCTATACGCTATGGTAATGAAGCAGCATTTCTGTATTTTTAATAATATTGTGCAGGAGCAGGGGGTTCCCTGAGCATTAATTTCTGGCTCAGGGAACCCCCTGCTCACTGTACAATATTATTAAAATACAGAAATGCTGCTTCGTTACCATAGCACATAGCCGCTAAGGTAAGGAACGAGTGTTTGTTTATATATGTTTTTTATTCATACTGAACATGTGCAGAGTGTCTCCGGAGCAGAACCGCTGTGGTTTTACGTCCGGGGACCCCCTGCTCCCCGAGATACAGGCCCCTTTAGGGGGTGCCGGTATCCCTCTGCTTGGTTTACAGGTCGCGGTCACGTGATCGGGACCTTTAAACGCAGAGGGATACCGGCACCTCATAAAGGGGGCTGTATCTCGGGGAGCACGGGGTCCCCGGACCTGAAACCAACGCAGTTCAGCTCCGGAGACCCCCTGCACATGTACACTATGAATAAAAATGTACAGTACTGTATGTTAGGGGTTATAGGGGACGGCTTTAAAGACAACAGCTCGCAAACGCCCCCATGCGTTTTTACACGGCATTGCAGTATTGCAGCCAGCGGGAATAAAATGCTTAAATCACAGCCGCAAAAATAACGCTATTGACGAAGTTGAGACATTAGGGGGTCTGGCATAACAACATAACAGCATTTAGGATTAAGCCATTTTGTGTGAATATTTCAATCCGCCATTTTGTCTTGTCTTTGTGAGTCTAATTTCTGTGTTTCATTTCTGTATAAACAAATGTGTGAAGCAGAGGAATGGAATTTTTGCTCCTAGCTAAATTTATTGACTCTTCCTCATCCAATCAGCTTCAAATTGAAAGTGTAAACAGGCTAAAAGTTATGAGAACCCATGAGATAAGTTTAGATTCTTGCAGTAGAATTTATTCTCATAACATATTGCTAGGCGACAGAATAGGCACATCCCATTTAACCCCAGAATGGTTTCAAGCTGACAGGCAGTTATACAATATTATTATGTATTACAAAATGACATCAGCTTTAGTATTGTTATGTATTACAAAATGAGGTAATGTTTAGTGACGTGCAAGCCCCCCCATAAAGGGGTGGAGCTTTAGGATTTAGGGTATAAATATATGGCATATCGTGTTATTATTTAGAGAGCTTTTGTTTTGAAGCTGTCTCCGTTGTGCACTTGACTTGAATAAATTCACGTGTTATTCTGTTTCAAAATAACCTCAGACTGTGTTTTTTATTTACGCTTTCCACAGATGGCGCAATCCGAAATAGGGACTCAATATCATCGGAATCGAGCACCCGGATGAATCACTCCTCCATCACTCAAACCTGAGCTCACATATGAATCAAGGTAAGGCTACCTGCATTTTTTTAGACAAACAGCCTGATTAAATAGTTTTGAGTGGTGCGGGGAGCTGATTTTTGAACGGTGTCTTATCTGATGTGATGAGAATTTATTATTCTCTGTTCCTGTATTCATTTTAAAGTATAAAAGTAAGAGTTGTTAGGGGCTAAGGTAAGAGTCCTGTTAAAGGTTTTGGTGATGAAAGTGAGTGTTTTTGTGCTTAAAGGGATTGTTTTCAGACCGTCCTGGGTTGTGATAAATATTTTTGTTGTCTGAGCAGGACGGGTCCCTGATTGTACATTTGCTCTGTTTTGTCATTTACATACCAAGTGAGTTCATGGATATCTGGTTAGAAGGTCTTATCTGTATCCATGTTATAAAAGTATAAGGTTTATCAGGACTGGGTTGGACCCGCTGAAGTGATTAAAGTTTTTCTTTGGTATAGTTATAATGAGAAAATGTGATTGGGGAACAGTCTCGTGACAGGTCCTTATCTGCATATTTACACTATTCAGAACAATAACATGCCAAAAGAGTTGTACGTAATCAGCTTGCGTTGATTATTGTAACGCTAAATTGTACAGGTCAATTAACAGTTGATTGCTGTAGCCGAAGTATTGTACAGGTCAATTAAATTTGATTTCTGTAACCGAAGAAGTATTGTACAGGTCAATTAAATTTGATTTCTGTAACCGAAGAAGTATTGTACAGGTCAATTAAATTTGATTTCTGTAACAGGGGAATAATGGGAAACCAAAAATTCTCAAAGGATTGTGTGTCTGCAGACGAAAATAATAAAGAATGAATACAGAGAACGAAAAGAGACAATATAAATATTTTGTTGGCCAGTGAATGGCACTGTTTTTGTTTGTACTATTATCAACTAATTGCGCAGATGTTTAAATGAAAGAGGGGTCTTTTTCTGTGGGATTGATAAGCTCAGGGAGCGCCGTCTCGTGTGTTTTTGAATCCCACAGGGAAACATACCTTACGTTAATATGGGTCAAAAGAATTCTGTTGAGGGACAGAAGGGTCCCGCTGTATTAATTTTTACTATTGCCAGGACAGAAGTTAATATAATAACAAGTGAAAAAGAAAGTGAATAGGAAAGAAATAGCAAGTGAATTTGCCGATAGATAATTAAGGCATATGTGGTGTTGAGGAAGTAGAGGGTTATTTTTATGAAAGGTTTATATGCAAAAATTGGGATAAAATTAGAGACTGTGTGTATATTGTTTGGAAGGGACAGAAAGTGTTTGGAAGGGACAGAACGTGTTATAAGTGTAAAAAGGTAGGACATGTTGCCAGTAATTGCAGAGCAGCCCTTAGAGAGAGAGTAGAAGAAAAAGAATGGAATTGAAAAGATTTGTTCGTACTGGCCACACGAATAGGTCTTTTGAACCAGAAAATATTCTTTTTCCTTCTGTTCTAATGGCAACTAGAAAGAGGATAAAAGCAGGTTATTTATATGAGAAGCTGATTCGCTGTGTAGGAGAGAAGTTTGTGTCTATGTTCTTTGGGTGTCTGTATTGTGTGTGTTCTGTATTGTGTGTAACCAGTAAAAACACATGGAATATTTTGTGTTTAAAAATATGGGTAAAAGCTCATAAGCATTGTTTGAAGTATATATTGTATTGTATGTTTTCATGTATAGAACGCCATTAATAGGCTCAGCGCTTCACAGGAGTGGTGCATGTCGTAATCATATAGTTATCAAATGGTAAAGGTAAGAGGTCATAGAATAAGTGATCCAGACATAAAAGTAAAAGTTGAGCAAAGAGAAGTCACTGCTCTGAGGAGCTTACAATCTACTTGGTAGGTAGGGAGAGCATACAGAAACAGTAGGACTTGATTAGAAGCCAGGAGAGGAATTTCAGGAGGGGAAACGCAGAATCAGAGTTTAAAGAGTAGAGTGATTCTCGCAGCAGCATTTGGGATAGATAGTAGGGAAGACAGGTGAAAGTCAGGAAGCTGGGATAGCAGGGGATTACAGTAATCAAGAGGGGAGAGAATGAGGGTCTGAATCAGAGTTTTTAATAGTTGAGCAACAGAGGAACAGGTGTATCTTTGTGATATTGTGGAGGAAAAAGCGACAGTTATAGAAATGTTTTGAATGAAAGAGGAGAATATGAGAGAGGAGTTGGGAGTGACCCCTAAGCAGCGTGCTTGAGCTACTGGATGGAAGATTCAAGAGTAATGTGGAAGGAGATAATAGGGTCAGGTTTGGGAGGAAGTATGAGGAACTCTGTTTTTGCCATGTTAAATTTAAGGCGAAAGAGGGTCTTCCAGGATGAGATAACAGAGAGACATTCAGAAACGTAGGTTTGTATGGCAGGTGTAAGGTCAGGGATTGAAAAGTAAATGGTGGTGTTGTCAGCATAGAGGTGATATTTAAACCTAAGAGATGTTATTAGGTCACCTAGAGAGAGTGTGTACAGAGAAAAGAGAAGAGTGTGGTCCACAGAGGCAAATGCTTCAGAGAGGTGGAGTAATAGGAGCAGAGTGTAATGACCTCTGTCTTGGGCAGCATATAGGTCATCAGTTATTTTAGTGAGAATTGTCTCCGTGGAGGGAGCAGTGCAGAAGTCAGATTGTAGAGGGTTAAGGAGAGAATGGGTGTTGAGAAAATGGAGCAAGCAAGAGAATTCAAGACAAGTTCAGTAGTTAGAAAGACAGGTCAGGTCAAGCTTGCTATTTTTGAGTCATGGTATAACTATTACATGTTTGAAGGAGAATGGAAATGTAGCAGATTAGAGGGAGAAGAGGAGATCAACAGTGATGGTGACACTCTTTTGAGACAGTGGAAAAAGTGTCAAGGAAAGCAGGTAGAGAGTTGGAAGCAAAGTAGGATAGGAGGAAGAAGAGGGAATGTTCTGGTGTATGGATTCAACCTCTTTCTTAAAAATAGTCAGCAAAAGTCCTGAGGTGAGATGAAGGAAGAATTTGTGTGGGGTAGACTTATGAGTGTTGATTAATGGAAAGAAATAGGTTTGTGTAGCTTGAGAAAGGACAGAATTGCAACAGGATAGCATAAATTTGTAGTGAATTAAATCAGTGAAACTATGAAAGTTCATACAGAAGGCATTAAAGAGAACTGAGTGGAGGGAGATAGCATGAGCGTGTGGAGTTATTTGTGTGTTAAGAAGTTATATAAACCTTAGCTATATAAAAGCCTGTGGGTTATTTTTTAAAAGGCCATAAAAAATGTAGTTCTTAGGGCTCTGGATAAAGCTCCATGTATTTAAACTTTAAGCAAAAGTTCCAATCCAATAATAATTATTTTTCAGGAGGAAGCCGTGGTGTATCGTTATCTTATCTTTTCAGGGTCAATTGGCGAAACGCCCAGAAACAAAATGGCTCTTTGCCCAGAAACAAGTCTTATAGAAAATATTTTTTCTTTAGTCAGATGAATATGCAGAGTGTCTTTAAAATGATAAAGCTGACCGTGTGCTCAGCACTGTGCAAAGAGATTATATAAAGCAAGACATTAGTGTGAAGTCTTATACAAAATCATTTGTCTATTAACTGAATATGTGATATATTTTATAACTTTTAACCATTTATTTTTCCATAGGTGTACAATTTTATTATAAGCAGTAGTTATTGTTAAAATATTTGTAGAATGTTTTGCCAAAGTGGTGCATTGGGAGTCACCTCTCATTTTTGGATATGTTCTAGGTATAGAGTTAAAGGACAGGTGATATATAGTGGCAAATACAGTTACATAAGTGAGCAGGGTATATATTATATGCAAGACATTTCACATTTTAGCAGAATAGTTACAATGGAGTGTTTGGGGTGGAGGCCTGACTGGAATTGGCTAGGGGTATTTGTCTTAGTATAGTAATTGTTTAATTGGGAGTGAACACATTTTTGTCCATGACTTTGGATAGTAGTGTATTGCAATGTATGACTTTATATATATAGCATCAAAAATGTTCTCAGCACTTCATAAAGAATACAGTAGAGGGAATTATGATAGAATAGTAAGTGCAGCAAAATCAGACAATAGGAAAGGAAATCCCTGCCCTTAAGAGCTTACAATCTAAGGTTTGAGGGGAATTTACAGAGATAGCAGGTGAGGGAATAAGTGCTGTAGATGGCAGTGCTTGGCCACAATGGGTGTGGTAGGAGTGACTGTGTGTGAAATAATAGCCATGAGTGCAGGCTATTGGGATGTTTAATTTGTGGGGCAAGTTTTAAGGTTAGTTAGTATTTTATGAAAAGGTTGATACCATTTGCATCGGAGGAGATGATAGTGAGGCATGAATGAGAGCAAGTGTGTATTGGGAGAAGAGATATTGGTCTGTAGTTTGAGACAGTGTTTTTGTCCCCACTTTTGAAGATTGGGACAGCTCTGGTAGTTTTCCAGGTCTTAGGGATATGGCCTGTAGACAGGATAGAGTTGATTATGGAAGCAATTGGTTTGACAATGACTGAGGCCCAAAGCCTTAGGAACTTAGATTGTAGTACAGTAAAGTCCACATTAGCTGCTTAGTTTTAAATATGAGGAGCATTAATAGGAGATACCTCTGTCTATATGCGGATGTTAAGACAGTAGTCAGTAGTTCAAAAGAACAAAATAAGGACCATCTATTGGTAATAAAACAATTAATAAGTATTGTATGCCACTAATATATTTTTTGAGTCTCTCTAGGCATAAGGTATGATAAAAGTGCACCTACACGAGACGAAGTTAAAGGTCAAGTAGTTCCTAAACAAGCATGCTCTTCATCCAAGGTGAACAGGCCTAAAGTAATCACCAATACAGCAATTAAAGCGGCAGAGTCATTTTCCTGGACCCAAAGTACAGTAAAGCTCGTTCCAGCTCCACCAAAGACCAAAGTCACCTAAAGCACAGCCGCAGCAAGTTAACGTCTTGCCGAGTCAAAACTGTAACCGTTAACCAACGAGGAAAATAAGACAACAGGCTAAGGCCAGGTTTTATCAGAACATTTCATTTTTCAGAGACTCAATATTTTTATTCTTTAGAGTGTGTTTAAGTTAGAAATTTAAGGTGTATGTAGAATTGAGCCTTGATGGGAGGATTGGTTTCCTGGAAGCGTGGCTTGTGAAAGCTCTTGTATGTGTTTTGGCAGTACTCTTCACTCTCTATGTATGTGTCATATGCAGCAAAACTTTGATCCAGAAGTGTGTTGCACCTCCACCGAGAGGAGGGGGTCACCCAGGGGGTGTGTCAGCCACAAGGATAGGATCATAAGTCAGCCATGTTGACCATCGCAGACATTGTCTGTTCTGATATTTTGAGTGAATGATGTATACAATGCGTGCAGGGGTGAGGATCATGCATTTCGCTTCCACAGATACCAAACCCCTTCAATTCTCAGTAATAGCTGAAAGTATATGATGATAGAGATAGATGCAATTTCCTTTATCTAGCAACTGCATATCCAAAGAAAGGTTGCTTGCATAAAATAAGGTTTTTAGTATTATGTGTATAATTTCTGTATTTTCCCATTTTTTAAGGGAACCTCTTTAAAGGGTGTATCACACACTAGGAACAAGAATCAATTTATGGGTCAAGTGTCTCCACCAACCAATGAAACCTGTGTAAAAATGTATGTTCAGTCAGATAACAATTTACAGGAAGGATGTGGCCTTAATTTTGCAGTTTTTAATTTCATCATTAAACCAAGAACAGGTTTAGATCAGGCTTATGGCCTTACAAAATAGAATGGTTTTAGATTATATTTTAGCATCAAAAGGAGGTGTATATGCCCTAATTATAGAACAATGTTGTGTTTTCATCCAAGATCAGAGTGGCAAGGTACAACATGAGTTAGATAAGATAGGAGAAATTCAAGAAAGACTTAGGAAGGAAGGTGACACAGACTGGGACCCTTTGGGGCTGACTGGATTGGTAGGATCACTAGGAGCGAAATTTTTGAATGTGTGTGAGTGTGATACTCGTTGTCATCTATGTTTGTGTTACGTTTGTCAAAGGCATGATCCACAAATATGCAACCCCCTCTGCAGACATAATGCCATTGTTTGCTGAACCAATCTACAGCAGTCCCTTGAAGACAGAAGATGCCAAGTACAATGTTCTAAATCCGGAAAAGAATTTGGCTATAACGCCATACTACGAGACTATGACTACATTTGGCAGGCACCCTCGTGCACTGTCCTATACCCTCAAGCAGCATTATGAGATGATGGAGCACCCTTGTGCCTCCCAACGTGTTTCTGGACTAAAATCATACCAATAATTCTCAAAAAAACAATGTTTTAAAGAATCAGAGGAGGGACTGACGAAGTTGAGACATTAGGGGGTCTGGCATAACAACATAACAGCATTTAGGATGAAGCCATTTTGTGTGAATATTTCAATCCGCCATTTTGTCTTGTCTTTGTGAGTCTAATTTCTGTGTTTCATTTCTGTTTAAACAAATGTGTGAAGCAGAGGAATGGAATTTTTGCTCCTAGCTAAATTTATTGACTCTTCCTCATCCAATCAGCTTCAAATTGAAAGTGTAAACAGGCTAAAAGTTATGAGAACCCATGAGATAAGTTTAGATTCTTGCAGTAGAATTTATTCTCATAACATATTGCTAGGCGACAGAATAGGCACATACCATTTAACCCCAGAATGGTTTCAAGCTGACAGGCAGTTATACAATATTATTATGTATTACAAAATGACATCAGCTTTAGTATTGTTATGTATTACAAAATGAGGTAATGTTTAGTGACGTGCAAGCCCCCCCATAAAGGGGTGGAGCTTTAGGATTTAGGGTATAAATATATGGCATATCGTGTTATTATTTAGAGAGCTTTTGTTTTGAAGCTGTCTCCGTTGTGCACTTGACTTGAATAAATTCACGTGTTATTCTGTTTCAAAATAACCTCAGACTGTGTTTTTTATTTACGCTTTCCACACTATATACCCCGGGAGAAAACGACACAAAACCGCACATCACCGGGATCTTCTGAAATTCGCGGAGCTAGCCAAGTAAGAATAAAGTTGGTCGCCAGTGTATTTTCTAAGACACCGGCCACAGCCTAAAGCTGCAGTCGCATCACTGACATCAGACAGGCTCGCGTCATCAACACCCGACGCGCGTTTCGTTCCCTAGAAGTTCCCTAAGGAACGAAACGCGCGTCTAGTGTTGATGTGAGCCTGTCTGACGTCAGTGATGCGACTGCAGCGTTAGGCTGTGGCAGGTTGAGATAGGGTCCGCGCTCATTGAGCGGCAGAGGTTGATAGCTATGCTAGAGCAGTTTAGGTTTCTGTTCACGGACAAGCCGGGCAGAACACATATCACAGATCACCCAGTGCTCACAGGTGAGCTGCGACCTCTGCATAAGCATGCCTATCGGGTATCAGCAGGATATAAATACTGGCACTTTCCTAAAGTGGGTGTCTCTCTTTCCTCCCCCTGTGGAGTGAACACCATCTGCCCTTCATCACATAAGGAGATGTGAGGAGGGGTCCAACAGGCCTTACCTGGGCCTAAAGCCTGAGTCAGGGCACTGCCATAAGGGAAGAATATACCTGCTCTGTTATGTGATCTGCATGCAATAAATACCATGAAAATACAACGAAGTGTGATTCATTGTCTTGTTGCTGGAAGAAGAAAAGGTGTCAGTATGGGCCATCCCCTGCTATCACAGAGGATCCATGCTGACTGGAGGCGCTGCACCGATGAAGAACTAAGGTAACCCTGTAATCCTGTCCTGTTCTCCCCACACCACCGCGGAGCACTCAGCCCTCCTGTTGCCAAAAAGGTACAGCACAACACCTAAAGAAGTAGTCAAAGAAGCATACCACCTCAATCTCATTTAGGGGGGGGGGGAGTACAAGGGCTACACTTGTGTGAATAGAAAAGTACAAAATACACAACACATGAAATTTGAAAGTATATGAAGTTAGGATTAACCAAATTTGATTGTATAACATGTAGATTGCTATTATAAGTCATAAAATGTGTTTAGCCAATCATAAACAAAATGATATTGAATATTTACATTAAGTAAAGATATATGTAAATAATGATGTATGTTGAATGGTAGTTATAGTATTCATATATGTTAATATGTTTGGTACAGTATATGAGTCATAACCAAATGTCTATGAATCATCTAAGGTGAATGACTATAGTAAGCTTCTTGTATTTTGACAGTGGAGACAAAATCTATAGAGTTATTTAACTCTGCTGACAATTAAACATTACGTTTCTTAGCTAGGGTATTCAAAAAGTATTTTACCAAATGCATGTGTATATATGTTTATTATATGTGTAGCTGATAGAGGTGTAGGAAGTATAGAAAAGCATGTTTTAATTGCCAAATGAGTTCACATGTTTTGCTTTAATGTGAGTACGTGATGGGACTATTTAAAGCATTGAATGGATCTAACTTCTATACACCATACCCCTGACGAAGCGGAGTGATCCGTGAAATGCGTAGGGTTGAGTTTGCCATATCCTCACGCATACGCGAACGGAGTAGCATCGACGTTCCTCATAGAGAGTGACTCAGGACCAATCGCAGCATACCCGGAACCGGCTTGTCTCTACCACCGGCTCTTGCGAGAGAGCAAACAAGTGTCCAGGACAGCTGAAGCTCCAAGACGAGTAGAAGGGAAAAGAAGCCAAGTAAACATCTTGTCGACCCTGGAGGATGCATGCGCCTCAGTGGGTCTGGAGTATACACCGTTAGGACTCCAGAGGCGGTCACTTGTGACGAAAGGCAGTTCCTTGTGATTTCACTGTACCCAATGCGCAATACCTACTTGTGTCTAGTAAGTAAGATTTCAATTTTTGCCAGCGTGAGGAGGGGAGTCGATTTTTTTTTTTTTTTTATGTTCATTTTTATTTATTATTAAATGTATCTTTTTTCATCTTACTATCTTGACTATTTCCTACCTCTAAGGAACTTACCATTCCTCTAACTCCAGTCGGTATGCAGGCAGGGGTCAGGGCTGGCGGCAGTGGTGCAGAGTCCAGGCAACAGGCAAAAGGTCAAGGCAGGCGGTAAAGGTGCAGAGGTCAGGGCAGGCGGAAGGCAGCGAGGTCGGGGTCATGGTCCAGGGTCAGCAACAGGGATTCCAAATAGGCGAAAGGGTAATCAGTGACAGCGAAGATCAAACGGAGCTGCAGCATACAGAACTTTGCTCGGCGACTCCCACCACAGAGGCATAGGGATACGTGGTTCCCTGTGCGAAGGGTGAGTGGGCTGGTGCCGGAGAAATAAGGGTTGTGCAGGAGTAGAACCCACCTGGAGTGTGTCCAGCCGGGTTAAAATGTCCTGAAGTCAGCTGCGGATTTGGCTCCCCATCTGAATAGTAAAGATTTTACAATTTGGCAACAGAAAGAGCTTCTTAGGCTAAAAAATTTAGGGATGGATACAAATATCAAGATGTTTGAACAGATTCGGAAGGAAAAATATATGCCCCATACTGAATTCTTTTGGTACCTTCAGCTCCCAGTATTTTATAATAAGCACCTACCCTTTCCCCCCACTAACAAACTTTGAAAAATTGTCTATATTGGAGACAGACACCAGCGGCTTACTTCACAACTGTATAAAGAAGTAACATGTGCAACACTCGACGCGGCACAGGATGCTGTGCGGGCCGAGGGGGAACACGCGACATAAGGAGGCTGTGCAGGCAACAGCGGAGCGTCATGTTCAAAAGGCTGAGTAATGTGTGTTTGGGTCGGGAGGGGGGGACGACGACACGCGGAACTTGATGCTGTGCGGGCCACAGCGGAGCGGCATCTTCAAAAGGCTGAGTAATGTGCATGGGTGAGGGTGTGGGGGAGAGTTGAAGTAGCGGTGGCACTGGAGGGTGTACGGTAGGGGTGAGGGGAGTGGCTGGGCATGGCGGGAGGTTGCCATGTGGTGACAGTTGGCGTTTGTGATGCTGCACCTGACGGTGGTGTTGGCGGTGTGCAGGGGTGAGGTGGTGGGGGGGGTACAGAATGTATCAGGGGAAGGGAGAACAGGCTTATAATAAAGGTCAAGCCCACTTAGTTACCCCTGACCCGTGTTTTGGGATCCTAGAGTGTCAGCTCTTGGGCCTGGGCATTGTGTATGCATTACTGTGACTGTGCAAAATATGAGACAATTGTCATTTGTGTTTTACCGTTTCCAGAGGTGCTGGGATGCCCTGCTTCAGCACAGAGCAGGAAAAGGTAAAAATGGGACACAAGGGGTTAATGTATATCCCCACACTCCAGCCAGGTATAAGACAGAGGTTTGTTTGATTAAAATAGGGTTCAGGGGGAAAATCATATAATGTATGAAGTATGGTAACAATGTTTTTGAATAAGGGAAAGAGAATGGGTGTTTTAACCATCCCCCAAGCTTGATATGTTTGAAGGAATGTCCTAATGTTCTAATTTGTTGTATGCAAAAGTTTAGGAGAGAGACATGTAGACTGTTATGATTTTATTAATAGTACCATGGGTGTAAATGCATAAACGGGCATGGCTCTTGTGTAGGTTACAGTTATATGAGGTGGGGGGATTTACATGACAGGCAGGGGACAGAAAACATTAAAAGATTCACCCTGCTAGTTTATGGCCCACCATTCCGAAGGCCTGGCTTTTAAGGGACCCTGGGGAGATGCCCTCCAGGATGTATACAAAAAGTTAGAGCTTCAAAGGGGATTCTTTGACTATAACCAGATATTCTGTCACTGAGCAAAGGGGGTTTAGCCAGGTGGTATTATAAGATGGTGCAGGCCATGGGGAAGTGGTTCTCTGCTGTAACATCAAGAAGGAGGGGGTGGAGGTGAAGAGGAGTTTTATCACCATCACAGATTTTAACTCCGCTCAAGATGCATCAGTTCTAAGAGATCCATCTAAGTATTTCATGAGTCCATCAGTTCCATCTTGTGTGATTCACCTGAGATTCATTCCCATTGGAGAAGTTCCACCTCTGGAGTAAATCGTCTAAATTTCTCAGAGGATAAGTTACCGGAATTCACCAGCAAGAGGCCACAGGAATGAAAAGTGGCCTGGAATATTTTGCTGTGTGTTTGCTATTAAGAAAGATTAGTTTTGTTTTCCCAGTTTCTAAAGTAAGTGTTTCTTTTTACTGTATTTTTGTGTAATATAGTTGTGTGCGTTCATTAGGTGAATAAACACAATTTATTTTTATCTCTCTGCTTGCTCAATCAATGATCCCGGTAACTAAAAGTCGTAATAAGCTGGGTCCATCGTGACACAGAACCATGAGCAATACATAGTGATAAGATACATCTATAGTCCGTCTATTGAGTCCAGTTTGTATGTGGGATATACCAACTCACCTGATGTTCTGTGCAGAGGATGACAAGGGGTGGAAGAATCGTGACCTCAGGTGCTTGAGAATGGGCCCTATAATGATGGGGCCAACACCCAAGGGGTGCATAGGTCACCTCCCATTACTCCATTCTGGTGAATGGAAATACCGTGACCACACTGGCTGAGGATAGAATAAATCAGCAGCATGCTAGAGCAATCCAAGTCGGATGTTTGAAAATATCGTGGTGAAAGAGGCCAAGCACAGCAAAAAGGATGAAGGGCTGGAGGCAGGTAAAATTATTTATTAAATAGGATTTAACAGCCAAAAAATCGACAGACAAACAGGATAGGTCCTCTGACGCCTTTCTTGCCATGGAGGCGCTTTGTCAACGAGTGATCTGAGCTCTGAAAAAACAAATCTTAAATAGCATCTCACGATTGGAAGGTAGTTTGCACCACCCTCACCTGATCTCTCTGATTGTCTAGGATCAGGTGAATGACGACGGAAGCCCATAGCTCAGAACTACTGGGTCCGCCCGGAGACCAACATATTAAGGGTTAACAACTTCACGTACGTGTTTAAAACACATATTGGTCACAATGCTAGTGCTGTAATGGTGACTGTATAAGAATATGCGAAGACAATGTAGCAACAAAGTCTTTATAACACCATAATAGAACCACAATTAACCCAAGTGAAACATTGTGAACAATTAGAAAAAAAATCTATGATTACAAAGCTACAATGCAGAACACTAAAAAAATAGGAAGAACAAATAAAACCAGCAAATAAAGTTGTACAGAAACTATAATGAAAAATAAAGTTGTAATATAAACAACTACGTGTAGAAGATGGATAACGCATACATAATCATTCACATCAAGTGTTGTGTGTAAAAATGATATGTAAATTATATGTAAAATACACTTAGAATATCTATGAAACATCAATAAACATCATGTTTATTATAAACCTGTCCAGATAAGACAGTTAGGCAACATAATGTGTTATTTTTATATATATATATCTATAGATTTAGATTGATAGATTTATAGATTTAGATATATGCTATCTAAAGTGGTTAAATCTTCTTGCTGTGACACTTTGAACAAGGTGTCTGGGCACCTTAACATGTGCTGCCCATGCGCGAGAACTTGCCCCTACGCTACTGTTCAATGAGGAATAGAACTCCTCTGAGGGCTACCTTACCCTTTCAAAAATGGCCGCCGTAACAGGGCAATTTACACTGCACATGTGCGGGATGCAAGGGATAAGTCTCGTGAGACTGTTCACTCATGATAATGATGTCACTAATGGCAAAATCCTATGACCACAACAAAGATGGCGGGCGCAACAGCTATATTACAAGTGCCCATGTGTGGAGCTTGGTGCACAACTCTCGCGAGAGTTTGATAGGACACCTCGCTTCAGGAAGTGGATACTGGGATTATCCCAGCACTAATACACCTTTCAATACAGCTGCCGGAACACCGCTGACACTAATTAGGAGCTTGTATCAAGTAATGAAATTGATTATATGTGCTTTATGTGTTTTTTGGCGCGAATTTTGCAATTGTCTGCTTACTATTTAAATGCCCCTGCCACATAGCCTTAGTACCACTCGTGAGGAAGGCTTAGTTGCCGAAACGCGTTAGTGGGCTAATTTTAATTTTTGCTGCTGTTGATCCTGCCTGCCTCTGCCCTATTTTGGACAACCAACTAAGTCCTATATTTTTGGACTTTTCCAGTGGACTGTGCTGTGCTGATTTATGTATGCAGTATCTTTACATCAAGGAGCTGAGTATCTTGGGTTATTATATCCCTCCCTGTTTTTGTTTCCCATCTGCTCTAATATATGTATTTGGGTCACTAAATATACATACCTTTATGTCTCCTTTGCCCTAGCATTACCTGAGTTGCAATAGGTTTACACCTTGCTAGTGATATTCTTTACTGCTATCAGCATAACACTCATGTTATTTTCTGTAAGAATTTTTTCATGCATATATATGTAGACCTGTGATGCTCTATAGTTTCTTATACATGTGGTGACCGGCCGGTCCATATTGCCTTATTGTGGGAACTTCTGTTCCCACAGTAAGCTAGTTTCATAAGGGCATTATATCTTTTTGGGTCCATTATTATATGTTGCATTCTATGTTTTTCTGTTTTTCTTTGTCCATTGGTTTTTTCATTATTCATTAGTCAGGCAGGCTCTCCAGTTAGTTGTTTGTATGTCTGTTATTTTTTTCTAATTTAATTAAAGTACCCCTTTTATTCTTTGCAAACATTTGTCTGAGTGCTAATTTAGAGGTTTTCTTTTTTGTGTTTCCATATATATATGTGTGTGTGTGTGTGTGTGTATGTAGAAAAAACATCCTAGGTAGCTCTAAAAAAATGTTGCAACATATAACAATATATATGAAATCTGTTGCACCGCAAACAATTTAAGGAATGCTGACAATCCTATAAAGCTATGAAATTTAATATGAACAAAATGCTGTAATCGATAAATTATTCATTGTAAATAGACCAAAGATTACATAAAGATTATGTGACATTGCCGAAGGATTATATGACATTTCAAAAATAATCAATGACAAATAGATACCACATGTAACGACGTGTGTTCAGTAACCAAACTGTCAAAAAGGGAAACCCCTTAAAGTTGTTGATACTAAATAGGTGACACAATGAACCTGGGGTAAATAACTCCCTATATGATAGGAAGGGATCAAACATGGCATAGAAATAATTACATAGATCAAAAAGCTGCATTTATAGGAGTTACACAAAGAAAAACCTATACATTGTCCTAAATAAGCCTTGCAGAGGTGGCCATTACACACGGTATTGGGGTTGTCAGCCGGGCTTCTCCTTTATTATATCAGGCTATATATATATATACAGTATATATGTGACACATTTACTCATTAGTGGCTACCCCTACTGTGACAATCATTATTAGATAAAAACAAGTAGAGGGATTCTTCACAAGCCAATGAATTAAATAAGGTTGTATAATATTAAAAGCACTGTTCTGTAATGTAAATAAACCACATATGTATTTGCCAAGACCCATTCCAGTTATAAAAACTACCAATATACATTTATACCAGCAGGGTGTAATGTGTCTAAACTAAAGATCCAGAACATTTGTCCTTTGTTGAGCATGTTTAATCTCCCCCAAAGGGGGGAGTGTAGTATATGCTTCTTAGTGATGTTGATTATAGCAAATACTCTGTTTTGTTTACCCTGTTGGCATTTGCTAATACAGTAAACAAGAAATGCAAACATTTTTAATTTGTGTATCAATTTTTATTATAAGTTAATGATAATTTTCTATAAACTGATGCAATGATTAATATTCATACACTGTAAGAGGGGTTATTTTCCCCTAACTGGAGTCAACTCACTCCTATTGGTTCCACACATGCCATTGTTATATTTTTTATTTTAAAGCCCTTTGTTTTATCAGCTGTTCCTAATAAAGTATACTTTTAATTGATTCATACATCATCCAAGTTCAGTGTGAGTGTGCTAACATAGTGGGGTTCTTTTTCTTCTCCAGTTTGTTACCAAAGTAAAGGTAACCCACTGGTCTAATTAAATAGCTTTTAAGCTTTAAACCTTGAACAAAAGTTTTCGTGTTTGTAATCAGTAGGGGAAGGCGTTCTAGATATTCTACTTATACATTTAAATGACATCACTGATTGATATAATGACTTTACTGAAGCTTGTTAGTGATATTGATTGTAGCAAATAGTCTCTTTAGACATTTGCCAAAGCAAACATTTTTAATATAAGTAAATGATACTTCAATATAAACTGATGCAAACCGTATGATATGGAATTTGTCAAAACATTACAGTGCAATATCTGTTTATTTTAAACTGACTGCAGGATAGTCAAATAACACACTTCTAAGTACATTCTGAATTTATTTAAATTATGAAAAGTAAAAAAACAAGAATATACAAGTGCTGTTAATTTGTTATAAATATATAAATTCATCTGTAATTTAATGAAAATTATGTGTTTATTTTAAATAAAATCACATCTCATTGTATTAGACTGAAGGTTTGCCCAAGAATTTGGTTACATGTTCAATAGCATTTCCCCTTTGTTATTGTGTGAAAGGAGACAGTGGTTATTCTGCGCTTCCCAATAGTCTTTGTTGATTGTTTATGGCTTTGCACTTGTATGAACTTCAACACTTACCAGAGCTTATCAGGGCTTAATGAATTGTCACCTTAGAGTGTAAGAGGTGCAAATAATCCTTACATCAACAAAAGTAGTCACTATTAAGAAAAGTCACATTTTTGTTTTAGAACTATCTAATATTAGGGAAACCTGCAACCCGTTGCTTTGTCATTAAGGAGATAACAATCATTTCTGCAAGTTTAGCATAACTATAAATACATGTTATCTGAATTATATGTGTTCCATGTGTTGAGTGGCAAGTTATAATTATTTGCTATGATTACAGTATTATAGTATCATACTTCAAATGTTGTATACAATAATTACTATGCTGTATTTGAAAATCCAAATTTTTAAGACCTTGATAGTGGCTTCTTGTAAGTTATATTACAACTGATTTTAGATTTCAACAAAGAGCGATCTTCCTAATTCAATAAAGAAAACTAAATGGATAATGGCATTGATTTAGGAAATGCAATAATTGGGCATGTCAATATAGCAAATTGTTCAAAATAATCAGTAACTACGAAGACAATGTAGCAACAAAGTCTTTATAACACCATAATAGACCCACAATTAACCCAAGTGAAACATTGTGAACAATTAGAAAAAAAATCTATGATTACAAAGCTACAATGCAGAACATTATAAAATAGGAAGAACAAATAAAACCAGCAAATAAAGTTGTACAGAAACTATAATGAAAAATAAAGTTGTAATATAAACAACTACGTGTAGAAGATGGATAACGCATACATAATCATTCACATCAAGTGTTGTGTGTAAAAATGATATGTAAATTATATGTAAAATACACTTAGAATATCTATGAAACACCAATAAACATCATGTTTATTATAAACCTGTCCAGATAAGACAGTTAGGCAACATAATGTGTTATTTATATATATATATATATATATATATATATATATATATATATAGTGTGTGTGTTGTGTGTATGTAGAAAAAACATCCTAGGTAGCTCTAAAAAAATGTTGCAACATATAACAATATATATGAAATCTGTTGCACCGCAAACAATTTAAGGAATGCTGACAATCCTATAAAGCTATGAAATTTAATATGAACAAAATGCTGTAATCGATAAATTATTCATTGTAAATAGACCAAAGATTACATAAAGATTATGTGACATTGCCGAAGGATTATATGACATTTCAAAAATAATCAATGACAAATAGATACCACATGTAACGACGTGTGTTCAGTAACCAAACTGTCAAAAAGGGAACCCCCTTAAAGTTGTTGATACTAAATAGGTGACACAATGAACCTGGGGTAAATAACTCCCTATATGATAGGAAGGGATCAAACATGGCATAGAAATAATTACATAGATCAAAAAGCTGCATTTATAGGAGTTACACAAAGAAAAACCTATACATTGTCCTAAATAAGCCTTGCAGAGGTGGCCATTACACACGGTATTGGGGTTGTCAGCCGGGCTTCTCCTTTATTATATCAGGCTATATATATATATACAGTATATATGTGACACATTTACTCATTAGTGGCTACCCCTACTGTGACAATCATTATTAGATAAAAACAAGTAGAGGGATTCTTCACAAGCCAATGAATTAAATAAGGTTGTATAATATTAAAAGCACTGTTCTGTAATGTAAATAAACCACATATGTATTTGCCAAGACCCATTCCAGTTATAAAAACTCCCAATATACATTTATACCAGCAGGGTGTAATGTGTCTAAACTAAAGATCCAGAACATTTGTCCTTTGTTGAGCATGTTTAATCTCCCCCAAAGGGGGGAGTGTAGTATATGCTTCTTAGTGATGTTGATTATAGCAAATACTCTGTTTTGTTTACCCTGTTGGCATTTGCTAATACAGTAAACAAGAAATGCAAACATTTTTAATTTGTGTATCAATTTTTATTATAAGTTAATGATAATTTTCTATAAACTGATGCAATGTTTAATATTCATACACTGTAAGAGGGATTATTTTTCCCTAACTGGAGTCAACTCACTCCTATTGGTTCCACACATGCCATTGTTATATTTTTTATTTTAAAGCCCTTTGTTTTATCAGCTGTTCCTAATAAAGTATACTTTTAATTGATTCATACATCATCCAAGTTCAGTGTGTGTGTGCTAACATAGTGGGGTTCTTTTTCTTCTCCAGTTTGTTACCAAAGTAAAGGTAACCCACTGGTCTAATTAAATAGCTTTTAAGCTTTAAACCTTGAACAAAAGTTTTCATGTTTGTAATCAGTAGGGGAAGGTGTTCCAGATATTCTACTTATACATTTAAATGACATCACTGTGTCATGTGTCATGATGACTTTACTGAAGCTTGTTAGTGATATTGATTGTAGCAAATAGTCTCTTTAGACATTTGCCAAAGCAAACATTTTTAATATAAGTAAATGATACTTCAATATAAACTGATGCAAACCGTATGATATGGAATTTGTCAAAACATTACAGTGCAATATCTGTTTATTTTAAACTGACTGCAGGATAGTCAAATAACACACTTCTAAGTACATTCTGAATTTATTTAAATTATGAAAAGTAAAAAAACAAGAATATACAAGTGCTGTTAATTTGTTATAAATATATAAATTCATCTGTAATTTAATGAAAATTATGTGTTTATTTTAAATAAAATCACATCTCATTGTATTAGACTGAAGGTTTGCCCAAGAATTTGGTTACATGTTCAATAGCATTTCCCCTTTGTTATTGTGTGAAAGGAGACAGTGGTTATTCTGCGCTTCCCAATAGTCTTTGTTGATTGTTTATGGCTTTGCACTTGTATGAACTTCAACACTTACCAGAGCTTATCAGGGCTTAATGAATTGTCACCTTAGAGTGTAAGAGGTGCAAATAATCCTTACATCAACAAAAGTAGTCACTATTAAGAAAAGTCACATTTTTGTTTTAGAACTATCTAATATTAGGGAAACCTGCAACCCGTTGCTTTGTCATTAAGGAGATAACAATCATTTCTGCAAGTTTAGCATAACTATAAATACATGTTATCTGAATTATATGTGTTCCATGTGTTGAGTGGCAAGTTATAATTATTTGCTATGATTACAGTATTATAGTATCATACTTCAAATGTTGTATACAATAATTACTATGCTGTATTTGAAAATCCAAATTTTTAAGACCTTAATAGTGGCTTCTTGTAAGTTATATTACAACTGATTTTAGATTTCAACAAAGAGCGATCTTCCTAATTCAATAAAGAAAACTAAATGGATAATGGCATTGATTTAGGAAATGCAATAATTGGGCATGTCAATATAGCAAATTGTTCAAAATAATCAGTAACTACGAAGACAATGTAGCAACAAAGTCTTTATAACACCATAATAGACCCACAATTAACCCAAGTGAAACATTGTGAACAATTAGAAAAAAAATCTATGATTACAAAGCTACAATGCAGAACATTATAAAATAGGAAGAACAAATAAAACCAGCAAATAAAGTTGTACAGAAACTATAATGAAAAATAAAGTTGTAATATAAACAACTACGTGTAGAAGATGGATAACGCATACATAATCATTCACATCAAGTGTTGTGTGTAAAAATGATATGTAAATTATATGTAAAATACACTTAGAATATCTATGAAACACCAATAAACATCATGTTTATTATAAACCTGTCCAGATAAGACAGTTAGGCAACATAATGTGTTATTTATATATATATATATATATATATATATATATATATATATATATATAGTGTGTGTGTTGTGTGTATGTAGAAAAAACATCCTAGGTAGCTCTAAAAAAATGTTGCAACATATAACAATATATATGAAATCTGTTGCACCGCAAACAATTTAAGGAATGCTGACAATCCTATAAAGCTATGAAATTTAATATGAACAAAATGCTGTAATCGATAAATTATTCATTGTAAATAGACCAAAGATTACATAAAGATTATGTGACATTGCCGAAGGATTATATGACATTTCAAAAATAATCAATGACAAATAGATACCACATGTAACGACGTGTGTTCAGTAACCAAACTGTCAAAAAGGGAACCCCTTAAAGTTGTTGATACTAAATAGGTGACACAGTGAACCTGGGGTAAATAACTCCCTATATGATAGGAAGGGATCAAACATGGCATAGAAATAATTACATAGATCAAAAAGCTGCATTTATAGGAGTTACTCAAAGAAAAACCTATACATTGTCCTAAATAAGCCTTGCAGAGGTGGCCATTACACACGGTATTGGGGTTGTCAGCCGGGCTTCTCCTTTATTATATCAGGCTATATATATATATACAGTATATATGTGACACATTTACTCATTAGTGGCTACCCCTACTGTGACAATCATTATTAGATAAAAACAAGTAGAGGGATTCTTCACAAGCCAATGAATTAAATAAGGTTGTATAATATTAAAAGCACTGTTCTGTAATGTAAATAAACCACATATGTATTTGCCAAGACCCATTCCAGTTATAAAAACTCCCAATATACATTTATACCAGCAGGGTGTAATGTGTCTAAACTAAAGATCCAGAACATTTGTCCTTTGTTGAGCATGTTTAATCTCCCCCAAAGGGGGGAGTGTAGTATATGCTTCTTAGTGATGTTGATTATAGCAAATACTCTGTTTTGTTTACCCTGTTGGCATTTGCTAATACAGTAAACAAGAAATGCAAACATTTTTAATTTGTGTATCAATTTTTATTATAAGTTAATGATAATTTTCTATAAACTGATGCAATGTTTAATATTCATACACTGTAAGAGGGATTATTTTTCCCTAACCGGAGTCAACTCACTCCTGTTGGTTCCACACGTGCCATTGTTATATTTTTTATTTTAAAGCCCTTTGTTTTATCAGCTGTTCCTAATAAAGTATACTTTTAATTGATTCATACATCATCCAAGTTCAGTGTGTGTGTGCTAACATAGTGGGGTTCTTTTTCTTCTCCAGTTTGTTACCAAAGTAAAGGTAACCCACTGGTCTAATTAAATAGCTTTTAAGCTTTAAACCTTGAACAAAAGTTTTCATGTTTGTAATCAGTAGGGGAAGGTGTTCCAGATATTCTACTTATACATTTAAATGACATCACTGTATCATGTGTCATGATGACTTTACTGAAGCTTGTTAGTGATATTGATTGTAGCAAATAGTCTCTTTAGACATTTGCCAAAGCAAACATTTTTAATATAAGTAAATGATACTTCAATATAAACTGATGCAAACTGTATGATATGGAATTTGTCAAAACATTACAGTGCAATATCTGTTTATTTTAAACTGACTGCAGGATAGTCAAATAACACACTTCTAAGTACATTCTGAATTTATTTAAATTATGAAAAGTAAAAAAACAAGAATATACAAGTGCTGTTAATTTGTTATAAATATATAAATTCATCTGTAATTTAATGAAAATTATGTGTTTATTTAAATAAAATCACATCTCATTGTATTAGACTGAAGGTTTGCCCAAGAATTTGGTTACATGTTCAATAGCATTTCCCCTTTGTTATTGTGTGAAAGGAGACAGTGGTTATTCTGCGCTTCCCAATAGTCTTTGTTGATTGTTTATGGCTTTGCACTTGTATGAACTTCAACACTTACCAGAGCTTATCAGGGCTTAATGAATTGTCACCTTAGAGTGTAAGAGGTGCAAATAATCCTTACATCAACAAAAGTAGTCAATATTAAGAAAAGTCACATTTTTGTTTTAGAACTATCTAATATTAGGGAAACCTGCAACCCGTTGCTTTGTCATTAAGGAGATAACAATCATTTCTGCAAGTTTAGCATAACTATAAATACATGTTATCTGAATTATATGTGCTCCATGTGTTGAGTGGCAAGTTATAATTTATTTGCTATGATTACAGTATTATAGTATCATACTTTAAATGTTGTATACAATAATTACTATGCTGTATTTGAAAATCCAAATTTTTAAGATCTTGATAGTGGCTTCTTGTAAGTTATATTACAACTGATTTTAGATTTCAACAAAGAGCGATCTTCCTAATTCAATAAAGAAAACTAAATGGATAATGGCATTGATTTAGGAAATGCAATAATTGGGCATGTCAATATAGCAACTTGTTCAAAATAATCAGTAACTACAAGAATGTTGCAATATATTGAACTCTGAACATGAACTAATAGCAGGTTAAAATATATAAAAAAAACACAATGAACAAGACAAACTATACAGTATATGGTTATGTGAAATATATATTTGCTCCATGTGTTTAGTGGCAAGTTATAATTTCTTGCCAAAATTATATTATTATAGTATCACACTTCTAATTATGCATACAATAATTAAAATGCTGTCTTTGAAGACTCAAATTTAGGATCTTGATATTTGTTTCTTTAAAGTAAAGATTGATATCTAAATAGATTAATGTGTCATAAAAAATCTCAATGATATCAATATCAGAACATGAGCTAAATGCACATACACAAGAGAAACCATTAATCTTCATAAGTATGTATGAATAACTTTTCCCGACTGACACAGAGCCTTTTCTTTATTTTAATATAAATTTATATTATGTTTAATGTTCAATATTTTTGCAACATTTTTGTGAGAATTGATTATTTGGAATATTTAGATTGACATGTTAAATGTAATACATTTGCTACAGTTAATTCCATTATCCTCCCCCTTTCTCAGAATTGAACCAGGAAGAGTCCTGTTTGCACAAGTCTAAAATCAGTTGAAAAATAACTAATTCAATTCCTTTCTACTGTATGTGAAAGTGAGTACAGACGAGCACTTGAGAGAAAGCTCCCTTTGCGGCGCACCAAAGTAAAAGTGACTGTATTTTCACGTAGTTTCATTCAATTCCTGTCTACAATTTGTTAAGAGGAGGAGTTATGGAGGCTGTACACAGCTGTGACAGTGTGTGCGTTTACCGGGGCCTGATCCTTCTACTCTCATTCACACCCAATCATCCACATCCCCTGAGCTATTTCTAATAATGCAACTGGGACTCAACACTCCACCATCCCAGCAGGACTTGCCCTGCCGAAGTGAAGCAGCCACCACTGCCAAACCACAAAAAACATGTAGAATTAGCACAAAGTGTAAAGTGCTCGCTTAGGCCTCGGTCCCGCTGCTCTCGTTGGCGCGGGCGGCAATGTAGCGAGTTCCCCACCAGCAGGGGAATCCTCGCGAGCCGGTCCCGGTCCCCACTGGCTGCACAGCTGACTACACGCTGTGGCGCGTCAGCCGCTGGAGACACCAGAGAATGGTGTTTCCTAGCATTGACGCGTGACGTGTGTGGCTGTGAGCCAATGGGGAGGGGAGGCTTCGGGAGGAGGAGAGGCTTCGGGGAGCAGGGAGGAGTGTGGAGTGAAAGCAGGTGAGTGCCTCTCTGTGTGTGTGTCTGAGTGCGTGCGTGCGTGTCTGTGTGTGTATGTGTGTGCCCGAGTGCGTGAGTGCCTGCCTCTGTCTGTGTGTGTGTGTGTGTATGAGTGCGTGAGTGCCTGCCTGTGTGTGCGCGCGTGTGTGTGTATGAGTGCGTGAGTGCCTGCCTGTGTGTGTGTGTGTATGAATGAGTGCCTGCGTGTGTGTGTTTAAACTTACTTTCCAGCTCCAGCCCGAGTCCGTGGAGGGAGGGGGGGGAGAGTAGCGGGTCCCTCCGCTCAAGCCACGCCCCCCCTCCCTGTCAAACCGCCCACCACCCGCCCACCTCCCGCTCCGGCTCACGCTCCCTACAGACCGCATATCGCGGTCTGTGTATCTCAGCGCACCGCCTGTCAGCAGTGCGGGTGCGCTGACTCTGGGAGCGGGGCCTTAGCCTTAGCATGTGAGACGTGGCGGGACTGATGCCTGTATTCTCCAACTATTTTTTTTATGTTACAATGTCTTCACAATTATTTTTATTTATCATAGTTGCCTCGTTATTTAATAGGAACTGTAACTGTTAATAATCCACATTCTCTTCAACTGTCTAATTCAGTGATTTTCAACCGGGTGTCCGAGGCCGCCAGGGAGGTAGAGCTGGGACAACTCTCCCAGCTGCCCCAGACCCGGCGGTAACCCCACATAGCAGTGACACTGTTGGCATTTGCTAAAGCAAACATTTTTAATTTGAGTGTATCAATTTGTATTATAAGTAAATGATACTTCAATATAAACTAATGTAAAACGTATGATACCAGTATGTAATTTGTAAAAACATTATAATGCAATATCTATTTATTTTAAACTAACTACAGAATAGTCAAATAACACACTTCTACATACATTTTGAATCTATTTAAACTATGAAAAGTAAAAAAACAAGAATATAAAAGTGCTGTTAATTTGTTATAAATGTATTAATTCATACTTAATTGTCACCTTACAGGGAGGTAGCGCTGGGACAACTCTCCCAGCTGCCCCAGACCCAGCGGTAACCCCACATAGCAGTGACCTGGCGGCTCCCACACACAGCAGCAGCAGCCGCCCGGTCACAGCTATGCTTCCTCTCCCTGCCAGAACTGGAAGTCGCGTCAACTTTTGTCTGACAGAAGGAAGAGAAAGTATCAAGCAACAGCTCGCGAGTGCCGGCTGCAGTCAAAGTGAGAGAGAGGTGTCAGTGTCAGTGTGTCTGTGTGTATGTGTCAGTGTGTATGTCTGTATGGATATCTTTATTTATATAGCACTATTCATGTACATAGCGCATCCCAGCAGTAATACACTGGTCAGTGTGTATGTGTCAGAGTAAGTGTGTGTCTGTGTGTATGTGTCAGAGTAAGTGTGTGTCTGTGTGTATGTGTCAGAGTAAGTGTGTGTGTCTGTGTGTATGTGACAGAGTAAGTATGTGTCTGTGTGTATGTGTCAGAGTAAGTGTGTGTCTGTGTGTATGTGTCAGAGTAAGTATGTGTCTGTGTGTATGTGTCAGAGTAAGTGTGTGTCTGTGTGTATGTGTCAGAGTAAGTGTGTGTCTGTGTGTATGTGTCAGAGTAAGTGTGTTTTTATTATAAGTAAATGATACTTTACTATAAACTGATGCAAACTGTATGATATGGAATTTGTCAAAACATTACAATGCAATATCTATTTATTTTAAACTGACTACAGAATAGTCAAATAAAACACTTCTAAGTACATTCTGAATCTATTTAAATTATGAAAGTAAAAACAAGAATATACAAGTGCTGTTAATTTGTTATAAATATATAAATTAATCTGTAATTTAATGAAAATGTTGTGTTTATTTTAAATAAAATCACATCTCATTGTATTAGATTGAAGGTTTGCCCAAGAATTTGGTTGCATTTCCCCTTTGTTATAGTGTGAAAGGAGATAGTGGTTATTCTGCGCTTCCCAATAGTCTTTGTTGGTTGTTTATGGCTTTGCAGTTGTATGAACTTCAACACTTACCAGACCTTATCAGGGCTTAATGAGTTGTCACCTTAGAGTGTAAGAGGTGCAAATACTCCTTACATCAACAAAAGTAGTCACTATTAAGAAAAGTCACATTTTTGTTTAATAACTCTCTAATATCAGGGAAACCTGCAACCCGTTGCTTTGTTATTAAGGAGATAACAATCATTTATGCATAGAATGAACCACTAATGTCTCCTTCCACACATTAACAAAGGGGGGATTTATACTGAACATGCAACCAAGATCTAGGGATCCTCCAATCTAGTGCAGTGAGATTTGTATTTAAAATGAACACTTAAAGTTTATTAAATTACAGATAACTATTCATTAATACATTTATAACAAATTAACAGCACTTTTATATTCCTGTTTTTTACCTTTCATAATTTAAATAGATTCCGAATGTACTTAGAAGTGTTTTATTTGACTATCCTGTAGTTAGTGTAAAATAAATACTTTTTGCATTGTAATATTTTTACAAATTACATATCATAAATTTTACATCACCTTATAATAAAGTAGCATTTACTTATATTAGTAATAATAATAATAATAATAATTGATTAAAAAAGGTTGCTTTTCTTGTTCATTGTTATTAAGTTATCAAAGTATAATAATTATTAAATTAGATTTGTACAAACAGGACTCTGAATTATGAAAAGGAGGTGGCTAATGGATTGACTGTAACAAATGTATTAATTTTACATGTCAAGCTAAATATTCAAAATAATCAGTTGTCAAAAAAATGTTGCCAAAATGTTAAACATTCAAACAGAATATAAATGTATATTAAAATAAAGAAAATTTGCTGTGTCAGTCAGGAAAAGTTATTCATACTTATGAAGATCAATTGTTTCTCTTGTATATGTGCATTTAACTTATAATCTATCTGTCTATCTGTCTGTCTGTCTGTCTGTCTGTCTGTCTGGCTGTCTGGCTGTCTGGCTGTCTGGCTGTCTGGCTGTCTGGCTGTCTGGCTGTCTGGCTGTCTGGCTGTCTGGCTGTCTGGCTGTCTGGCTTCAGTAAAGTCATCATATCAACCAGTGATCTCATTTTAATTTATAAATAGATTTTCTGGAAGACCTTCCAATAGTCACAGATGCTGTTTTTACTGAATAACAAGGCAACTATGATAAACAAAGGTACATTTGAAGACATTGGAACATAGAAAAAACATTTGAAGAATGTGTGCACCAATCCCCTTAAAGGATGACCCCATGTCATTTGTACTGCCCTTGGGATGAATAGATATTTTGAAGTCTCCTTTTATTGTCCCTGAATATATTTGTATATAGATATCATATACCCTCTTAGACACTTGTTTTCTAATGTAAACAAATCTAGATAAACTAGTCTCTCCCCATAAATCAGATTTTCCACCCACTTTTTGTAATTTGGTGGCTGTTCACTGCACTTTTTCTAGTTCCATAATGTCTTTTGTAATGGAGAGATGCCCAGTGGGCGGGATAAATTGGTGATTGGTTGTCTACTGTTGTGAGGTGTCAAAAGTAGGAGTGTACCTGTAACTTGACCTATATAATAGAGCAGAAGGAAGATGCTCTACACATTGAATACACATTCATTAGTAGTTCAGTACATTCTGAATAGCAGCCATGACCAAAAAAATTAGAATAAAAACTAGCTTTGAAATAAGGCAGATGTTTACAAAGGGATCCACAATAAGGGACATCCAACAGTGGCTGCAGCAAAGGGACATACATGTGACACAACGCTGTGTTCGGCATCATGCCACAGGGAAGGCAAAGCTTTACAAGTTTTTCAAAGAGGGCAGAAATGAGTAAGTACAGTACACTACTGTATACACTTTTACCCTAATGTTTTTCTTCACAAAGCCACACAGTACGCCTGAGCATCTGCACTCTTTTAATCCATTTCATTTTCCTAATTTTGTCTTTCACAGTGAAACGATGCGGCTGGTGGAGGAGATCAGCCGGGGAAATTATGATCGGCCTATTGCAGAAGTTCAGGATACTCTGAAGCAAAAGCATGATATTCCAGTGTCTGAGCCCAGCAGCAAACGAATGAGACACGATTTGGGCGAGACCTTGGGACCTGTAAGGTAAAGTACAAATAAAGTACATTAAGTTTTAATGTCTCTGTTTACCTAACCTGTAGCAGGTTTATTATGTATGGCTTATTATGGGAAGTACTGTACTGCAGCATATTTTGAGGAACACATGAAGGAGGGAGGGAGAGGGAATATTCCAGCAAAGGAATGTCTTTGTTTCCTAATAACTGTGTTTTAGGAAGGGCTGTTTTTGTCTAAAGTAGCCAAATCCTAAATTCCTAATGTATATGTTTTATTTCATTATTTAGCAAATGTTTTAACAGAAAGTAATACATTGAGTTACCTCTCGTTTTCAAGTATGTCCTGGGCACTGAGTGATTATGAGAAATAATGCATGGTTACAAATAGATAGTTACATTAAGTGAACAGGGTTATACATTATATTCAAGACATAGTATGCACAGTTAGAGATAATATATATTATGGGCGTATGTAACAGTTACCGACCTGATTAAAATATGTGACAGCTTTAGTTTTGAAAGAACTTAGACTGGTGGCGGCTGTGAGAGTCTCCGGCAGATTGTTCCATTACATGTGAAAACAACAAGAGACAAATGTTTGCAGCATGTTTGTTTCCTCGTCCCTCTATGTAATGGAAGACGTACATTAGACAGTATAATATTGGTAGTGTAGGACCTACTGAAATGGGGTTACTGTGACGTGAGTGTAGGCTTAAAATATTTTGGCCAAAGTATTGCACTGAATTACTTATATCTATGAAAAAAGAATATAGATAAAAAAACATGAATGTACTAAATTATTTGTCATATTGGATGTTGCATTGGGGCCTTTATGTCTATTGTTGTATACATTTTGGTCACAAACCTAGTAGCTCTCCAAATGACACAAATATATACAGTATAAAAATTGTGGGTTTGTGCTTGCAAAGACTGTATGTGTAAATGTATATATATATAACAACTGTAAATATTACTGTATGCTCATTTGCATGTCTTAGGCAGGTCTGCAACCCCGCCTTTCACCATTATCACACAGCACTTCCACTGCAGCAAGGGATTCTGGGAAATGACATGCAAATGAGCACACAGTGCCACCTGTTGTCTCAAGCTCACATTACATGACCAATCCTTAAGCCAATGCATGCTGCTTTAGACACAGCTTTTAAATTTAAAGTGATTTTATCTTTCATAATTTAAATAGAGAGTGAAAACTAAAGAAAGCAAACCCTACTTTGAGTATCTGCACTCATTATTTAGTTACACCTGGGGTCTCAGTTTTTGATATTTCTGTACACAGTGTTTGTCTTGTTGTATGTGTTTGGTCACCATAGTGATTTACTCACTTTGTTATGTATATATTTTACTTTAATATCGTTAAAATTATTTTAAATATGTAATCATATCATCCGCAACATACTGAGTGCTTGTAATAGGGTTTGTTTCTTTAGTTTTCACCATTTATCCTTTATGCCTTTTCACCTTTGTGTATTATCTTCATTTGTTCATTAGGCGGAAGCGAGAGTTTTTCCCTTCCCTCCTCTCCACCCCCATCCCTCTCCCCCTATTCTAGATAATTTAAATAGATTCAGAATTAACTTAGAAGGGTTTTATTTAATTATCCTGTAGTTAGTTTAAAATAAATAGATACTGCATTGTAATGTTTTAACAAGTTACATATACGGTTTACATTACCTTATATTAAAGTATTATTTACTTATAATAATAATTGATATACTCAAATGTAAAATGTTTGCTTTTCTTGGTCACTGTATTGGCAAATTCCAACAGGGTAAACAAAAGAGACTATTTGCCCCAATCAATACCATTAACAGGCTTCTGTAAACTCATCATTTAATTCAGTGATCTTATTTTAATTTATAAGTAGAATATCTGGAAGTCCTTCCCCTTCTGACTAAACACATGAAAATGTTCTTTCAAGCTTTAAAGTTAAATAGGTATTAAATTAGACAGTTAAAGTTGAACTCTCCTTTTATTGTCCTTGAATATATTTGTATATAGTTATCATTTACTCTCTTAGACGCTTTTTTTCTAATGTAAACAAATCTAGATAAACTAGTCTCTCCCCATAAATCAGATTTTCCACCCCCTTTTGTAATTTGGTGGCTATTCACTGCACTTTTTCTAGTTCCAGAATGTCTTTTGTAATGGATGCCCAGTGGGAGGGATAAATTGGTGATTGGTTGTCTACTGTTTTGAGTTGTCAAAATTAGGAGTGTACTGTACCTGAAACTTGACCTATATAATAAAGCAGAAGGAAGATGCTCTACACATTGAATACACATTCATTAGTAGTTCAGTACATTCTGAATTGCAGCCATGGCCACAAAAATTAAGAATAAAACTAGCATTGAAATAATGCAGATGTTTATGAAGGGATCCACAATAAGGGACATCCAACAGTGGCTACAGCAAAGGGGCATACATGTGACACAAAGCAGTGTTCGGTATCATGCCACAGGGGAGGCAAAGCTTTGCAAGTTTTTCCGCGAGGGTAGAACCGAGTAAGTACAGTACACTACTGTGTACACTTTACCCTAATGTTTGTCTTCACAAAGCCACACAGTTTGCTTGTGCATCTGCATTCTTTTAATCCATTTCATCTTCCTAATTTTGTCTTTCACAGTGAAACAATGCGGCTGGTGGAGGAGATCAGCCTGGAAAATTGTGATCTGCCTGTCGCAGAAGTTCAGGATACTCTGAAGCAAAAGCATGATATTCCAGTGTCTGAGCCCAGCAGCAAACGAATGAGACACGATATGGGCGAGACCGTGGGACCTGTGAGGTAAAGTACAAATAAAGTACATCAAGTTTTAATGTCTCTGTTTACCTAACCTGTAGCAGGTTTATTATGTATGGCTTATTATGGGAAGTTCTGTACTGCAGCATATTTTGATGAAAACATGAAGGGGGGAGGGAGAGGGAATATTCCAGCAAAGGAATGTCTTTGTTTCCTAATAACTGTGTTTTAGGGTACAGTATGCTGTTTTTAGGGTATACATTATATACAAGACATTGCATGCACAGTTAGAGATAATATATGCTATAGGCGTATGTAACAGTTACCGACCAGATTAAAATGTGAGACAGTTTTAGTTTTGAAAGAACTTAGACTGGTGGCGGCAGTGAGAGTCTCCGGCAGATTGTTCCATTACATGTGAATACAACAAGAGACAAATGTTTGCAGCATGTTTGTTTCCTCGTCCCTCTATGTAGTGGAAGACGTACATTAGACAGTATAATATTGGTAGTGTAGGACCAACTGAAATGGGGTTACAGTGATGTGAGTGTAGGCTTAAAATATTTTGGCCAAAGTATTGCACTAAATTACATATCTATGAAGAAATAATATAGATAAAATACATATGAATGTACTAAATTATATATATATATATATATATATATTTATATATATATTAGGCAGATGGCACTCACATACCGTGGCGGCTGAGCTGAGTCTAAATCGGCTAGATCCGCGGTTTTCAGATTATCCCGGTTATGTGCGGTTTTTTGACGTTTTCGCCCGAAGTGAACTGCGTTATTTTCGCGCTCGTGATATTAGCATTTTATTCTCGCTGTCTGCAATACTGCAATGCCATGTAAAAACTCAGGGGGGCGTTTGCGAGCTGTTGTCTTGGAAGTCTAATACCTTCGCGATTCAACCTACGTCAGTACACAGTCTGTGTGTGCGCGCGCAGTAATTGTAAATTTGCATATTTAAAGTATACATGCATTTGCAGTGCTGTGCTGCTGTACGGTATGTCTCATTTGAAAATTGTTGAAACGCACAGGCGTGTACAGTACTGTAACAGTGTCTCATTTCTGCATATACAGTGCAGTGCTCTCCCCTCTCAGGATAATTAGCTGCACTGCAGGGTATTTCAACTTCTTATCTTCTGTGCAATGCAGTACATCTCTCCCACACCATTCCTTTGAACGTGTGTCTGGTTGCAATCACATTCCTGCGTGACAGCAGGAATTTACTGCACATGCCCACCACTGCTTGCTTGCCTGAGTGCGTGACCAAAATGTTAAAAAAAATTGTTAAAAAATGTTTTTATTGTAATTTTTTTACAAGCCTGCAAAAACCATCTTACTGTATTGCGATATTCAATCTGTGCTGCTGTAGCTATTGACCGCGACACTGTGCGTTTGACTGCACATGGTTGATTTGTGTGCTTTTTACATGCTGTACTGTATTTGGGGTTGTATTATTATGATAAACTGGCTATGGAAATTTTAGTATGTCTTTAGCTTTGAACTTCATGCAGCTGTATCTGTGGCCCCCTTCCCCATGAACGCTTGCTCAAGGTTTTGAAATTCCAGAGTCGTTAATTTTCTGATCTTGCCATTGTGTTCTTAATCCGTCCATAGCCGAGCTTCAAAGACTCACTGCGCCTGCGTCTAATCCTTTTTCAGATGGGAGCTATTTAGCTGCTTAGCTGCTTACTGCGCATGAGTCACCCAACCCCCCCTCTCCACAGAGTCGTTTATTTACTGAATCTTGTCATTGTGTTCTTAATCTGTCCATAGCCGAGCTTCAAAGACTCACTGCGCCTGCGTCTAATCCTTTTTCAGATGGGAGCTATTTAGCTGCTTAGCTGCTTACTGAGCATGAGTCACCCCCCCCTCTCCACAGAGTCGTTTATTTACTGAATCTTGCTATTTTGTTCTTAATCCGTCCATAGCCGAGCTTCAAAGACTCACTGCAGCCTGCGTCTAATCCTTTTTCAGATGGCAGCTATTTAGCTGCTTAGCTGCTTACTGCGCATGAGTCACCCAACCCCCCCTCTTCACAGACTCGTTTATTTACTGAATCTTGCCATTGTGTTCTTAATCCGTCCATAGCCAAGCTTCAAAGACTCACTGCGCCTGCGTCTAATTCTCTCTGAGATGGGAATTTTGAGGCTTTTTTTACGGCAACGCTTTGGAAAATCCCTTCTTGAATTTGACTTGCACAGAGCATCACCACTCTATGTGTCTGTGTGTAATCCTCTTTCGGATGGGAGCTAGTTTATTCCTGCCCATGCACCTGTAACTTTTAACTGTTATTTTATCCACAAGCCTGCAAAAACAATCTTTATATTATGATATTAAATCTGTGCATTTGCCTGCACATGGTAGATTTGTGTGCTTTGTATGTACTGTATTTGGGTGGGTGTAGGGATCAAATTACAGTATTATGATGAACTGCCTTTTGAAATTACTGTACTCTACAGTACAGTATAGCACTGTATGTTCTTTCTTTGAACTGCTGCACGACTAACCCTTCATCCCTCCCCCACGCACACACAAACTCTTATCGACAGTCACCTCCACAGAGTCGTTCATTTTCTTAAGTTACAGTAGTTAGTCATTGTGTTTTTAATTCATCCCTAGCCAAGCGTCAATCACCACACTGCACCTGCGTGTACTCTAATCCTTTTAGAGATGGGAGCTCCCTGCTTACTGCGCATGAGTCACCCAACCCCCCCTCTCCATAGACTCGATAATTTTCTGAAGTTAGTTAGTCATTGTTTTTTTAATCCGTCCCTAGCCAAGCGTCAATCGCCTTACTGCACCTGCGTGTACTCTAATCCTTTTAGAGATGGGAGTTAGCTGATTACTGCACATGACTCAACCCCCCCCCCCCCAACCCTTTGAGGCTAAGTTTACGGTAACGCTTTGGAAAGTCCCTTCTCGATTTTGAAATGTTAATCTGTTTTGCACAGCATTGTGAGAATTGATAGTTAAAAAAACATTAACCGATTCATGTTGTTTTGTTATTCATTCTTATTCATTGAGGTACTGAAGGGGTGGGGGAGGGGGTTTGTGGTTGTTGTCAATGATTATGATTAGCAGGAATGTGAATAAATATTCATTTTATTAGGAACCAAAAAATACAATAATAATTATAAAAATACATAATAATAAATAAATATATAAATTATTTAAATAAATAATAATAATATTAATAAAAATAAATAAAAATACAATAATAATAATCATGAATAATACATAATGCAGTCTTTCTTGTAGTATCCACGAAACGCGGTGAAGCAGAGCACAGCTTAGTAAGGACTTCACAGGATTCCAGTAATGTTGTTAAAAAAAACTTCTTTATTGAGTGGTGCAGACAGGAACAGGAGAACTCTTACTCTAACGCGTTTCACGCCTATTTCAGCACTTCGTCAGATGTATAACATAGTATTATATCTTTGTTCCTCCATTGTTAGCATTAGGACATAGTTTGTTTTTAATATTATTGCTATAATGCTGTCTTTTTCTTTTCCTTTTTTTGTTTCTTAGTAGCATCAAGCTGCATTGTTTTTATGTCACACTTATACACCTCCTTATGTGCCTCCCCGATTCAGTTACCGTCACGAGAGGCGAGCCTCAGAGCAGAGCCTCATTGGTGGTCCGTTTTCACCAATGGGAGGTTCAGCCCTGATGCTTGCGCGAGATTTCGACTCTGTGACGTCACGGCTGGGGGTGGGGGGTTACGTACATATCGAGGAGGCCCAATAGTTGCAAAGTAACTCTTTGACAAAGGGGCTTGTTCCCGAAATGCGTCAGAGTGGCCCTGTTCCCCCCACTTGTTATTTAATAAACTTTTTTAACCATTTCTGCTGGTTTTTGGCCCCCATCTCTTATGCTGCTGTGCTCCGTTTTTGGACCCTATGGGACACTTACATTATCTATACTGCTGGCGTGATGCACGCACCACCACAGGATGAGCCGCTACTTACAAGTGAGTACTTACCTGTTTACTCCATTATGTCATTTTACATGCAGTTTTGTACTCTGAGTAGGCGTACATGACTCTTATGCTATATATATAGGTCTGCCGCCCTCTCTGTGACATTCAATCACTGCCTATATATGTATTTATTGACAGGAGTTCCTTATATACAGGTGTTCATTAAGTCTCACGTAGCTTGGATTGTAGCTCTATTTTCCTGTGTGTGATTTCCATTTATGGACTTTATTCATGTATATGTCATGACTATTACTGAGCCCTGATATTGGGATTAGTTCCCTAGAACTCTTTGTCTTGGAAGAAAGCTTTATTCATGATTCCTATAGCAAGAAAAGAATAGCGCTTAAAAAAATGCGCAATAGTACAGTACAGTGCATACAGTAAGGCTACACTAGTAAAGTACATTGTATAAGGCTACATTATATATGATATATTTTACCTTCAAAGATTACAATGCATCCTGGTCCACGCCTAGAGATGGCACCCCACACATGCAGCTTCACAGGGTGTTTTGGCCGTGGCTTCAAAGATAAGCGGCCTTTTTTGTGGAATGCAAAGGTTGCAAATCTCTCCAGCGACACAGTAGACTCGTCAGTGAAGATGCAATCCTGGAAAGTTTCTCCACTGTCGATCCATGCCTGGGCTTGGACCACTCTTTTTATTTTGTTAGCGTCCCGTATCATGGGGTACGTTCTGTAATGACAAGGAATAAATAATTTTAGCGGTACAGTACAGTTTCCTAAAAACATGTTTACCTCTTGTACTGTCCAGTACTAACCTCACACGTCCATATTTCCATCCAATGCTGTGTCTCATCTTCTTTATGCTGGTCTCGGATACAGTGAGAATGTGCTTTTCCTGCAGAGTGTTTTTAACCCTTAATGCACTCCTCTCATCATTCTCCTCACTCATTTTGTCCACCAGAAGAGTTGTCTCCCTGCAATGTAAAGAAAACATATTGTTTTTCAATATGCAGCAATATGAAAAATATATACTGTTGTAATCTAAATATAAATATAAAACAAATATATACTGTTGTATTCAGAATATAAATATAGAACAAATATATACTGTTGTAATCTAAATATAAATATAAAACAAATATATACTGTTGTAATCAGAATATAAATATAAAAGAAATATATACTGTTGTTATCAAAATATAAATGTAAAACAAATATATACTGTTGTAATCCAAATATAAATGTAAAACAAATATATACTGTTGTAATCTAAATATAAATGTTAAACAAATATATACTGTTGTAATCTAAATATAAATATAAAACAAATATACTGTTGTAGTCTAAATATAAAACAAATATATACTGTTGTAATTTAAATATACTTACGTGTTAGCTACCCTTGGTGCCCTTTTGCGGTCTCTGTTTTTCCCGTGTGCATGATAGCTCACGGTGGTTGCTGGCACAACGAGGCCAGAAGTAGCTAGCCAGCGTTAGATAGCAGCAATTCGGTGTCCGCTTGTGTACATCTCCTTAATTCTCATGCTGAGATCCTTGGAAATCTTTTTAACAACCATTGCTGCGAGTAGAAAGAAATACAAACACAAGAATGTTTAGTCGATGTGTATTCAATGTGCAGTGAATCCACAAAATGGATGGTGTATTGATACGGTAATGACTCACATTAGAGTACGCCCACTTTCAACACCTGTACCTGGTCGCCATGCATAAAAGGTTACACTCTTTGCATAGACCACCACTCGATGATCTTTATCTGAACTTTCCCTTGTCCAGATACTGCATTGTGCCACCTGCTTCCATGGAGCAACCCCGATTCTATGGATGCAGGAACCCACTCACCTCTGCCGTGCCTGTCAAGCTGAAAAAGCAAAAGGCGGTTGCCGTTTCCACGCCAAGGCAAAAGCGACAGGCTAAGGCCAATAAAGAAAACCTTCTGCTGACCCCAAAGGTTAAGGGTTTTCTTAGAGGTCAGCCTCATTATGTGAAGAAGATATACGGCGATGTACTCTCGACGCAGAACGAATGGAAGCCAACCCATCGAATCCGCAGACCACTTCCTCACATACGCTTCGACGACTCTGCTGTAGCTGTCCCAGAAAACTTCAGCCCGTCTTCTCCACCCCCATCTTCTCCGGTTCCATCTGAAGATGCTGCCGCCTCTGAAATTCAAAGGTCACTTTCTCCATCCCTCTTCGACGACGCTGCCGCTTCTCCTCTACCGGGTATCCACAGGTCACCTCCTCCACTCTCCATCGATTCCGCTTCTGTCCATGGAACCCCCATCTCATCCTGCGTTGCACCCATCCCCCCAGATGTCCAGATGCCATGCACAAGAAGTAGCTTGTTAGACCGGATGCTGAATGGGATAAGTGTGGATCTCCTCGGGAATTCTATTGTGCTGGCAAAGATAGATCTGCTTCTGGAGACAATGCTAAATGTGGAGCAACGGATGAAGAAGATAGAGGCTGACATAGCGGGCATACATTATTTGCTCGGTGCTAATGCCCCTGTTTCCCCGCCCCCGGAGCAGGGGGGTGACATGGATGTGATGAATGGGACCTTCGACCCCCTTCCATCAGCAAGCGCACCCCCTCCACCAGAAGATGTAGTGTACCAGTATGCCGTTGAGGAGGACATGACAACCCCGTCAAGAGCACGCCAGGAGACAACACGGCGACCACGACCGGAGGAAAGCTTCCTCCCAGACAACCTACCATCGCCCGTCGCCTCAAGCACACCCGCTCGCAGAAGACCTACACCCGCTCGCATCGAAACGGTGCCCGACATCACCCTGTGCGATCTGCCACCGGGGCTCAGGGAGAAGTATAGGGTGATGAGTGCTGGTGCACCCCACAAGTATGCCTTGATCATTTTTAAGCACCATGTTCCCTATTCGTTGTACTGCGAGTGGGTGTTCAAAGTGAACTACGATGGGAATCGCGCAAAAAAGGCCCTTCCTGTCAATTTAAGGAAAAACATTGTGGATGAAATGCGGCGCTTTTATGCAGTTACAGATCCTGTAATGAGAGGCGTTAAAGACTGCATTAATGGCTTTTTGCGCCATGCAAGGAATCGGCCATGGCTGGACAACGTGGAGGACTTTCAGTGAGACCATACTGTTGTGCTGAACTGTATTGTACTGTACATGTTTTGCCCTACAGTACCTGCTGTACTTAAACAAAGGAGATGTTGTTGTGTGTTTTTTTTCACAGGACATGCACAACTCCAGTCCCTGAGGGCCGCAAACAGGCACGGTTTTCAATGTTGCCCTGAAAATCTGCCCTGTTTGCTGCCCTCTAGGACTGAACTGGTGCAGGTCTGACTGACAGTGTTGCGCACCATCCCACTGTACTGTACTGTATACAGTACTGGGTTTCTTTAATAAAGGAGATGTTACTTAAAATGCTTCAACATTGTACTGTATTTGTAAATAAATGTTTTTGAACTGAGTGCATCAATAAAAGAACATGTTGATTTGTCTTACTGTACTGTGCATTGTTTCCATTTGCTCCTTTGATAGTACTGTATAACAATATACAGAGTAACAAATGCTTGCTGCACTGTTTTTTTACTGCCTGGTCGCGCAATTGGCGTGGGAACTAGGGCAATTGGCGTGGGAACTAGGTCAATTGGCGTGGGAACTTCTGTTCTAGGGCACCTAGAAATAAAATTAATTTTGCCCCTAGATGTTAGGAACCCCCTCACTTGACCCCAACAGGGTCCGAGCAGTAATGGCGAGGAGAAAGGGTCAGGCCGGCGAGGAGGGTCCTACCATTGAGCGCAATGGCGGAGAAACCCGTGCTGCTTTGAAACGGCTAAGTCAGAATGAGCAGAAACCTGGAACCCATATCTCCGGTTCTGTTCAACCTAGAGGACTCAGATTCGGTCACCATGTAGTCCTAGTTGTGGCAGGATTGCATGGCAAATTGCGACCCTCTCGTGGCAACAGAACGGAGTCAGGGTAATGTTAAAGTTCAGGTTTCTGCCATTGACTTGCATGGCAGAAAAAAAAGCCACTTTGGTAATGTGCTTTTAAACTGTCTTTTGGTACCTCCGGTTCAGGGGGTCGTGCAAGGCTGATATTTTGCCACTGTGGCAAGGGTCCTTCCGCATTAGGGCCAGGCGAATTTCAACCCGCTCAGACCCACAGAACGGATTGTTTAAAATTATATTTATACAGTATATTTATATACTGTATGTTTATTTTAAAGATATTAAAGAATGTACTGTATTGTATTTAAAACACGTGACTCTAAACCATACTGAGTGACAAATGTTTTCACACCCTGATGCAATATCAGTGTACTCTCAATTCTCACTGTGCTGTGTGTTACAAAAGTTTCTTCTTTAGAAAATCAGGACTCAGTTTCAGTTCAAATATATCAGCAGTTTATTCTTCAATCAGCTTTCAATCTTCAATAAGCTTTTACATAGCAAAGATACATACATACTCTTACTTGTCAGTTCAAAATACAGAAGGGTAGTAGTTTAAACTACATTACCCATGATTCTTATACTTTTCTGAACAAAGAACTCATCAATCAATGTCTCTTTCTCTCCTGATTAAACAGACTGATTTCCTCAGGAGGTAAAAAAAACCCTAGGGACCTTCTGCTGGCAGGGATATAATATATCACAGGAACAGACAGACCCCGAGACACAGAGACATTGATACCTAAGGAATGTTTATACAATTATAACCATATGTGAACTCTGATTTCCAAGCTGACCATGAGCCTTTCATAAAAGTAGCATGTTGAACTTATAACATGTTAACCTGTTGGGTGCTGAATATATATAATACATGTGTATATACTTGTATTGCTATTCTACTTTTAATATAGAAAATATATAACTAAACTAAATTCATCACTGTGCACATCAGATTTACATTTCCAATTCGAGAGGGGATTTTCCAAAGCGTTACCGTTAACAAAACAGGCCTCTAAGGGTTGGGGTAGGGGGATGGTGTGATTAGACGCAGGCGTACTGAGCCTTAGTAGCTCAGCTATGGATGGATTAAGAACACAATGGCAATACGCAGAAGATTAACGACCCAGTGGAGAGAGGGGGATGGTAGGCTAGGGTGACTCAGCCGATTGACGCTTGACTAGGGAGGGATTAAAAACTCTGGAGGTGTGTGGCTGAAATAGTTAACAGCACTGCAATTTCAAAAGGCAGTTCATCATAATAATTTGATGAATAAACCCCCAAATCCAACCCCCAAATACAGTACATAAAAAGCAAGTCACTTTAACTCCCTGTGCCCCATGTACCAAAAACAAACAGTAGATTTTCTATAGACAAATTAATATTCATACAGTGCACTTTACATGTTTCAACATTGTACAGTATTTGCGAATAAATGTTTTTGTACTGACTCCACCAATAAAAGAACATGTTGAATTGCTGCACTGTTTTTTTTACTGCCTGACCGCAAAGCCGCAAGCTCAGCAACATTGTAAAAAAAGAGCAATGAGCGTGCAATTGGCGTGGGAACTAGGTCAATTGGCGTGGGAACTTCTGTTCTAGGGCACCTAGAGATAAAATTCATTTCGCCCCTAGATGTTAGGAACCCCCTCACTTTACCCCAACAGGGTCCGAGCTGTAATGGTGAGGAGAAAGGGTCACGCCGGCGAGGAGGGTCCTACCATTGAGCGCAATGGCGGAGAAACCCGCGCTGCTTTGAAACGGCTAAGTCAGAATGAGCAGAAACTGGGAACCCATATCTCCGGTTCTGTTCAACCTAGAGGGCTCAGATTCGGTCACCATGTAGTCCTAGTTGCGTCAGGATTGCATGGCAAATTGCGACCCTCTAGTGGCAACAGAACTGAGTCAGTGTAATGTTAAAATTCAGGTTTCTGCCATTAACTTGCATGGCAGAAAAAAAAGCCACTTTGGTAATGTGCTTTTAAACTGTCTTTTGGTACCTACGGTTCCGGGGGTCGTGCAAGGCTGATATTTTGCCACTGTGGCAAGGGTCCTTCCGCATGAGGGCCAGGCGAATTTCAACCCGCTCAGACCCACAGAACGGATTGTTTTAAATTATATTCGCGCAATTGGCGTGGGAACTACTTAGGGCCTCGGTCAAGTTCACGGCCAATTGGCGTGAGAACTTCTGTTCTAGGGCACCTAGAAATAAAATTCATTTTGCCCATAGATGTTAGGCACTGTATACCACTGTACAGTAAACTGTAGAAGACACATAATGAAACGATACTGAACATGTAGAATAAATGCATAGATTTATTTATTCGGGTTTATTACACAGTATACTGTACGGCCGGAAAACATCAGCATACAGTACAATATTATCCATCGAAATCCCCCCATTAGCCGTTTTCGTTTCTGAGGAAAAACAAAAAGAAAAGTTTTAATGTACAGTTATGGTCAGCCCCCTACCCAGCCAGTCCCACCAAAATTATACGGCAACTCACCATAGAATTTCCCATTCAGCTGGCGCCGGCGCCGGTTCACTACCAGTCCAGCTTTCTTGATCATCCACGTCGATAGTTTGCAGCGGGACTAGTCCACCTGTAGTCAGCAGGTGAGGCTGGAAATCTCTTAGGTACATGCAAGCTAAATCAAAACTGCATGCGAAATCCGGCTCAGCCTCAGGCTCAGGGTCAGGCTCAGGGTCAGACTCAGGGTTGTCACTGACAGTGGGACCGTCATTGGAAGCCGGTGCTGGTGCATTGCTTGGCAGCGACTGTCGCTTCTTAGTTGGTTTAACATGACCCTTCGCCTTTTGCCACCTCCATGATCATAGATACGGGAAAAATCCGGTACACACCAATACCCTCCAACAAATTGTGGCTCAATACGATGAAAACAGGGGTCACTACATAACCTTTTCCATACTGCACGCTTCCACGTATGAGGAGTTGGCGAAAATTTGTAAAAGTCATAGTTTTCGATAAAATACTGATACATTTGAGCAACTGTTGCCATCTGTTGCATTAATCGCGGCACATATAAAATACGCGTAACTTCTGTCGGGTTTTTGGAAAGCGGGCTGCACTTGAACACTCTGGAGAATGCTGTAACTGAAACTGGTCTTTGTCTTTCTTTAATATGTATGAAAACCCTAAATTGATAATGTAGCCATGTCTAGGATTGGTGTACATATCTCTTTCTCATGCTGGCAGTAACCCTGGTAAGTGTGCAGGAGTGCCAGCAACAATCAATGGAGGTTTGCCCTCACACTCTGGTGAGGTGTCATATGTCCCCAAAGGAAGTGACAACATGCAGTGTGTTCCCACTTAGTGATACAGAGCATGTTTGTTCTCCGGGGGGTGATATAAGACACAGCACTGCCTAAAGTTAGAAGTTCAGTTTCCTGTTGTTGAGCTGCTCAGTTCAGTGAGAGGCACGTGAAGGTCTGCAACAATGTTGCAGTGTCTCCTGCTAGCTGTGAGTCAGTGAGCATACGCAGCAGAGTTAGAGGAGCTGAGAGAGACAAAGCAGCTCAGGAGAGGAGCTGACAGCAGCCAGAGAAGCTGGAGAATCTCTCTGAGAGTAGAGGTGGAAAGCAGATCTATTAGAGAAGGGACCTTCCTAATGGAATGCTGCAGTGAGATGAGTGGCTGAGCTGTTATCTGTGAGGGGCAGTTTGCCCATACCACCCTCAATAAAGATGCCCTGTTCGAATATACCTCCACTGTGTGAGTGTGAAGTTACTCAGCAGTGGATGGCACCACCAGGAAGGAGTCCCTCACCAGGACCATCTCCCTGCGGAAGCACAGATCCTGATGAGGTGGAGGCGCTGCACTGGATATAGGTAGGACTCGCACACACTACCTCAGCTGCCTGTCTGGATGACATCCCCTAATACCATCACGCGGGAGACTCAGGAGCCCTGTTGCCTACAGGTGCACCACCAGACACGAACACGTAATGGGGACTGGTTAGACTACCCGGGCCAATGTGAGATTGGGGGGGGGGAAACCCGTTACAATTGGAGGCGCTGCTGAGATGCCTGTTAACAGGACAGGCTTTTGCTAGGCACACAATAGGAAACAGGGAGAGTGTCTGCTGCCACTCTGTGCTGGAAAGGGAAAATCTAGGGGTAGTCAGGAGAACGAAAAACCTCGCAAAGCACGCCCTAGACTGACCTAAGGAGTTAGTGGGTCTGGAGAGGGGCTATAGCTGTCCTAGTCACCTTGAGGTAGCGCTAGGGGTAGGATGCCTGAAGGGATAGCCTGTTAACGTGGTCAGGAATTCTGGAGAGGATCTGCACTAGGCTAGCCAACAGTAGGTAGACGCCCAAGTACTGCATGGAAGAGTACTCTAGTCCATTCCAGATCACTTACCGAAGGGAGCACAGACTGGGAGGAAGGAGATACAGCAGACACAACAAGAGTGAGCCTAGCCTGAGGTAGTGCAAACACGAGTCAGATCTACATTAGGTACACAAGGTGGTGCACAAGGCATGTTTGTTGTATCGGTATGGCAGCTGCCCCGCAGAGAGGAGCTCCATGTACAATCAGAACAAATAAAGCAACGCAAAATGGCGACGGCGTTGGAGTCAGTAGTAATGCTCAATCAGTCCATTGTGTGTGAAGAGGACATAGGACAATTGATGAAGCGGTACTTCAGTCTTCGTCAGAAAGACGGAGAGGAGCTATCTGAGTTCCTCCTGCGGATTGGAGAAGTCTTGCGGGAGATGCGAAAAGGTGATCGTATTAAGGCCACTGAGGTGGAGGTGTACTTTTGTTATCAAATTCTGAGAGGAGCGATGCCTGACCATCCTGTCGTGGCCAAGATGCGGTGCTCCTGGAAGCGGGGTGACCCCCTGTCCTTAGAGAGGCTAGTGAATGATATAGAGAAACATGAAGTTGCAACTGCTGCGAATATGGATGGCAGAGCGATCCAAAATGGCGGTTCCCGCTTCCCTGGGAGACCGCGTGGACCAGTTGCAGGAAATTCTGCAAATGCTAAAATTGCAGAAAGTTGGCCGGGATTGGCACCAAAAGAAAAACCCCACCCTGCGGGAAGGTATGGCGCGAAAGCTGTGGCCGCGCCCTCAAGGACTGTGACGGACTCAGAGCCCCTCCCCGGTGATGTGAGTGACTCAGCGCAGAGCCAGAGTCACTCCTTGAAAGAGTGTGCCGCCCCTCCTCTAGAGTCCACCAGGGGGAGTGCGCACAGTGAACTGCCAGTAGCAACTTCTGTTCCCCCTAAGAAAGAAACAGAATGCAGCAAACCACAACCTCAGCTACCAGGGGCATGGCGAGCGAGGAAAGTAAGTCACCCATTTCTTTTGTGCCCGTGTCTGCATAAAGTGAGGAAGGGCGATATGGACTTTGCCTATTATTCATTGCCTAAAGGGGTCCTGGAAGTATCCACTGACGGGATCACCAGCTTGAGGTGTTTGGGCTCTGATTGTGTATTTCTGGGAGAAGAACTTGTTTGGGGAGCTATTTTCTTTGTGAACGGAGCAAACCATCTTGTGTCTAGCCCTTTTCTGCCTACGCTTGAGGAGTTCCAAGCCCCGATGACAGAGACGGTTCCAGATCCGGTTCCAAAACCGGAACCCCAGATAATGGAACCACAGCTAACGGAATCAACGAAGGGTAAGGTGACTGCCCAGGGAGAAGGGGGATCGCTACCACTGGTACCGCCGGAGCAGGACAGCTTCAGGCCGATGGCCACCAGCGAATGCGAGGCGCCCCGACGCTGTTCCCCTGCGGAGATGTCCCTACCCCCATCCTGTACTACTGAAGACAGTAGTCAACCAGCTGTGGAGGTTGTAGAGGGCCTGTGTGCCCAAGTGAACATTTTAGACCCGGTTCCCGAGCAGGAATCACCTGCCCCGTTATCCATGGAACCGAGCGAACCATCGGTGGTGATGCGCCCACCGGCGGACCACTACAGCGGTGCTGGAAAAGAACCGGCAATTACCTGTGTCGCGGCGGAGCGGAGTCTCGTGTCGCCGGTGCAGAAACAACCTGAGAGGTGGGGTCCCACGGCCATGGTGACTGACGGAACAGACGGTGGAGAGGAACCCATCCCGAGCCGACGGAGCGGTGAGATACATCCTTACCCTCCACAGGCGCCGGTGGTGGCAACGGCGGAGAAAGGCCTAGCCCAGGCCCGGACGGAGCAGAGAGCAAAACCATCACTTCCGGCGGCGGATGTCGTTCTGGAGGAAGAGGTTCCGGTTGGGAACCCAACGCAAGATGGCGGCGAGTCCAGCGAGATGGCCGTGTCCTCTCGGCCAAGCAGCTGTACCAGGTTGCCTGGGTCCGAGAAGAGCCAGCAGGCCCTGCGGAAGCCTGGGAGTAAGGAGGCGAGTGAACCGGAGTGCCAGTCCGATGGTACTGGGCAAGGTAGCGAAAAGTTGCGGGTCGTAGCCCCGCGTATGCCGGCAGCGTTTCCCTATGCCCAACCCCTGGCCATAGTTAAAACCCCTGCCCCTGTCACTTTCTCATCTGGGTCCCAGTCTAGCCAAGGGTTGTCTGGGGAGTCCCGAGCCACTTTTGAAGAATGGACTGGGGAAAATCTGGACTGGGGTGACTGTTTTACCTCTGATGAGGGATCGGGGAGGAAAATGGCTATGCAAAGAATGTTATACAGCCCTAATGATGACAATAGTACTGTTGTGGTGGGGTGTGATTCTAAGAGCATTGGGTCAAATTTTGGGTCTCCAGGAACTTTGGGAGTTTCATCTGGGGATTTGGGTAATGTTGCTCATATGGTGCCTATTGCCTGGGGAGCCCCCTATGTGCCCTCACTGTCAGAAAGAGTTATTAGGGATCGCCAAAAGTGGGTACGTAATTTTCATCGTCCCTGGGAGAACGTACTTATGTTTGAAATGGGTTCCCTTGATTCAGAAAATTGGGATCCTGGCGGGTTAGATGAGACGTGGTGTAGTCACGAGGGGATATGCTACATTTCCCGGAGATGCCTTAGGGAGGTGTATGGGCATGATCCTTTCGGTCCATCAGCATCCATGCCAGAATTTTGGGCTGATTGTGGGTGTCCAGTATGTCACCTAGAGTGTTACAGCATTGATGCTCTAAGCCCAGTGGACCATGCTGTGCACAAGCCACCTTGAGAAGGTATGGGGGTACCAGTCATGGGTTCTACAGAAGGGAATAATTCTGGGTGTTACACATCTACGTTAGGATGTATCTGTTATTATGTTTATGAGAAAAGATATGTACTGTAATAATGTGTTGTTATGTTTTGCAGTGCTACCTGAAGGAAGGTTCCGCAAATTTAGGTCCCAAGCGAGGTCGTTGGGATTCCACCAGGGGGAGAATGTAGCCTGGGGGAGAATGTAGCCATGTCTAGGATTGGTGTACATTTCTCTTTCTCATGCTGGCAGTAACCCTGGTAAGTGTGCAGGAGTGCCAGCAACAATCAATGGAGGTTTGCCCTCACACTCTGGTGAGGTGTCATATGTCCCCAAAGGAAGTGACAACATGCAGTGTGTTCCCACTTAGTGATACAGAGCATGTTTGTTCTCCGGGGGGTGATATAAGACACAGCACTGCCTAAAGTTAGAAGTTCAGTTTCCTGTTGTTGAGCTGCTCAGTTCAGTGAGAGGCACGTGAAGGTCTGCAACAATGTTGCAGTGTCTCCTGCTAGCTGTGAGTCAGTGAGCATACGCAGCAGAGTTAGAGGAGCTGAGAGAGACAAAGCAGCTCAGGAGAGGAGCTGACAGCAGCCAGAGAAGCTGGAGAATCTCTCTGAGAGTAGAGGTGGAAAGCAGATCTATTAGAGAAGGGACCTTCCTAATGGAATGCTGCAGTGAGATGAGTGGCTGAGCTGTTATCTGTGAGGGGCAGTTTGCCCATACCACCCTCAATAAAGATGCCCTGTTCGAATATATCTCCACTGTGTGAGTGTGAAGTTACTCAGCAGTGGATGGCACCACCAAGAAGGAGACCCTCACCAGGACCATCTCCCTGCGGAAGCACAGATCCTGATGAGGTGGAGGCGCTGCACTGGATATAGGTAGGACTCGCACACACTACCTCAGCTGCCTGTCTGGATGACATCCCCTAATACCATCACGCGGGAGACTCAGGAGCCCTGTTGCCTACAGGTGCACCACCAGACACGAACACGTAATGGGGACTGGTTAGACTACCCGGGCCAATGTGAGATTGGGGGGGGGAAAACCCGTTACAATACATTTTTGCAACCTCTTCCTTCAGTCTCAAGGCCAAGTTACAATAGCACACTGTGGTACAGTATCTTTTTTTTAAACGAAACACCTGCAAGCCGACACATTACTGATTCGGCGCATTACAATTCATGAATTTCTGCCATCTGGCAGAAACGCGAAGCATTGCAGCCTATTAAAATCCGAACCATTATCAATAAACGCATCAGCCGGGCATGACCCTTGGCTGGGAAAGCAAAATGAACGCGGCATGCTCCAGGTGAACAGCGTGGCATTCCAGGAACAAGCCAGGTAAAAGCCGGTGATTTGTTCGAAATAAAGCTGCTGCAGCAGTAGATCATATAAATATTGTGTTACCGGTTATTATTAAGCGCTTTGGAATGGCGACAGGAATGTAATGATAGCATAAAAATGTATTGTATTCCCCTTCCCATAGATTTAGGTTTTTTGTATGTTATGATTTTATTTGGATGTTAATTGAAACAATGGAAGGTTTGTGTATTATGCTTTGTCTTGAAAATCAATAAAATGTTAAGTTACAAAAAAAAAGTATTGTATTTGAAATTAACACACAAATCCCTGCAAGCTTAAACCCCAGCACCCACCCCATCAGATTGATAGAACGTTTTCGTGTCTATAGTGAGTAGGAGAAGGAGTTCCAGAAATTCTACTTATAAATTAAAATGAGTTCACTGATTTATATAGACAAACATTGTCCAAAGCACACAGAAATGTGTAATGAATATATGTTTATTACATTGGTTTAATTAAGACCTAAGAAGTGAGTAAAATATAATAAATCGAGTGTAATCAATACCCCAAAATGTGAGCTAAGCATACGACACAGTGCAATATACAAGGTGTCTAAGAGAAGGTGTAATACACCAACCAAATTAAATTGGAAAAAAATACAAACTTCCCTATGGATATTTATGACCAAATCCAGGACCCCACTTGGCCTCAATGAGGACATTGATATTGTGTCACTCCTATAGTGATGGTGGTTAATTAGATGTTCAGTCCTAGATATGTGCCCGGACCTGGTGTTTTGACTCCTGCTCCATTTTCTGTAATTTTTCCGGAATATTCTGTGACTGATCCATCCTCTTGTGGTTTAATGTTTCCTGTAACAACTATGATATGCGATCAATTGTTATTTTCTCCATATTGTGGGGTGAGATCCCCTATGTTATGTTTGTTTACCTGACAAACACTCCATTTTTATGCAGAGCCCTGCACAAGGTTCCCTCTGTATCTTTATTTGGTTTTGTTATAGAACCAACCTTAAATGAGTGGTATTGTAACATTTACAAATGAATATGACTGAGTACTAATACATACTTTGGGTTATGTCCCCCATTATATTGTTCTCTCTCCTTTTCCCTGTATCAATCTAGAAACAACTTCTGAGAATGTATTCCTTAGAAAACATCTTTGTTCCAAAATATTTTCATTCTCTAATATATTATTTTAAATATGTGTATTATTTTTATTAAGTTGCTCCATTTGAGCATACAGTACATTTATGTATGTATTATGTATTTTATTTTCTGTCACCCTCACCTAATCTCTCAGATTGTCTAGGATCAGGTGAATGACGACGGAAGCCCATAGCTCAGAGAACTACTGGATCCGCCTGGAGACCACCATATTAAGGGTTAACAACTTCACGTACATGTTTAAAACACATATTGGACACAACGCTAGTGCTGTAATGGTAACTGTATAAGTATATTCAAAGACAATGTAGCAACAAAGTCTCTATAATACAAACCCTAATAGAAATAAGAAGAAAAGACACCAAATGGAGCAAAGGCACTACCATCTGGATAAGTCCCTGTGTTCTGCACTCTGTGTCTGTGGGGAGATAGTAACCTTAATCAGCAGCTAATGCGCAATATGAAGCAAAGTACTGGTCCTATATGTATTGGAAACTAATTAACTTAAAATCCATTAATTGGTATACGTTAAAATAAATCGGAACCAGACCGTCAATAATAGTTACAGTAGACGTTTAATTACACATTACTGCCCTATCACCAATTGAGTCGGAAGAACTTATGCACTTGCAAGACGCCATCACTCTCCTTGAAGAGAGTGAGCGAGACCCGGGTGTGGCACCATTTACCGACTGTAGAGACCTTCTTCTACTTTCACTCCTGCTTTCGGCATAAGCCCTAATATCCAAGTCTTCGTAAACAGGGTCACACATGACTTTGGGCTCCTTTCACAAACAACTATACAATCCAATTTATCCAGCTTTGAACAGTCAGCCCTTTTAGATTTATAGAAGAACCAGGAGATAGTGATCAAGCCATCGGATAAGGGGGGAATATTGTAAACCTTAACCGATGTGATTATGTCACCGTGAATATGAGATTACTTTCAGACACCTCTTGCTATAGGGTTCTCCCCTCCGACCCTACAGCAACGTTCCTTGATAAACTTCTGTCCAGTCTACAGGATGGACTACAAACCAAATCTGTAACTAAACGGGAATATGAGTTCATCCTGGGGGCATGCCACGTATAGCAAAATTCTATAGCCTCTGTGTTGCAGGGTACATGCAACCAACGCGGAGTTTCTTGATAAGGCTTATTTATTGAGCCTTAAAAAATACAGCATACAAAAACAAAACAGCTTCTTTTCAGCATACAAAAAAAATGATTATTTTCAGCATACAAAAACAAAACAGCTTCTTTCCAGCATACAAAAACCCAGACAGTTCATCAAACATGTATCTTGAAAACAGACCTTATAGCAGTAATCTATTTCAGCGTTTCAGTCCTATCTCTTAACTAGCCAGCCTGCAAGTGTGTACAGCCTGGGGGTTTTAAAACACCTTTATGAGGCAGCTGGGATCAGACTAATCAACTCAGCTGAAAATTAACCTCCTCACTACTGCATTACACATAAGTCTGTCAGGCATAGGGTTGGTGACGTTTATTCACCCTGTCACATTCCTCCCCTGTTAGCCCTGCAGCCCTTGTCCAAGTGGCCCATTATAAGTGGCAGGACTACTAAACAACTGAATTTTAAAAGGAAGTTCAAAAGAAGTGAGGAAGTGGACACCCCATCTGGCCCTGATTCCTACATTTGAACTACGCTGGAAAGGAGGATATCATCAATACCAGACTGCATCATTACTGCTGTGATGCTGCTTTTACCATTTATATTTGCTGTGACTTCACTTCTTCTCAAATTATGCACTTCTTTTTACCAGCCTCATTATGTCTCTAACTCTACTCATATATCTCCATCTCTCCTTCCTTCACCACTTCTCTGTTCACATGAACTCCTTTCTTACCTGCGCCTTCTGACACCCCACAGCTATATCCCCAGCAATAAAGCACATCCCTACAAATCATCCTCACACATTCTCTTTCTATCCATGCTTCTCCTCCTTGCTTCTGGGGATATCTCTCCCAATTTTGGTCCCTGCCTTATTCGTACATGCGCTCGTCCTCGCCTGCCAATTGCAACCTCTACTCCTTCTGGTGTCAACCCCTACAACCTCATACCACCATACAATCTCTGCCACCCTCTTTCCTCTCTCCCTTTCTCCTGTGCCCTTTGGAATGCTCGCTCCCTTTCTAACAAGTTCCTCTATGTACATGAATTTTTTTCTCTCATTCTCTGCTCCTATTTGCTATAACTGAGACCTGGCTCACTCAGTCTGACTCTGCACTGGAAGCTGCCCTCTCCTATGGTGGCCTTTCCTTTTCCCACACTCTGTGCCCTGATGGCAAGGGTGGAGGCGTGGGGCTCCTTCTCTCCTCTCTCTGCCATTACCAAACCCTTCCTATTCCTCCATCTCTTGCTTTTCCCTCCGTTGAGGCTAACACTGTCCAGATCTTCTCTCCTCTCCCTGTCCATGTGGCGGTCATATATCGCCCACCTATGTCTACTCATCCCCCTTCTGCCTTTCTCTCTCACTTTGAATCCTGGCTCTCTTTCTTTCTCTCCTCAGACTCCCCTGTTCTTCTCCTTGGGGATTTCAATTGCCACATTGATGACCCCTCTCTCCCTTGGGCTTCCCGCTTTCTTTCTCTAACCTCTTCTTTTGGCCTTCAACAGTGGACTGCAGCCAGCACCCATGGATGTGGATGGCCACTACTTAGACCTGGTTTTCACTAAAAACTTCTCTCTCTCCGATTTCTCCATTTCCCCTTTTCCTCTCTCTGACCATCAACTCATCTCATTCTCTCTATCTCGCTTCTATCCTTCTCCACCTTCAGGTACCCCCCCCCCCCCGGTTCTGCAGAAACCTGCGCTCTATTCACTTACCTGACTTTCAGTCCACTTTACGCTCCTCCCTCTCCTCTCTCAGCTCTGCTACAGACCCTGACAACCTGATCAGGAACTACAACTCTGCCTTGTCCTCCTCTTGATCTACATGCCCCGCTTTCTATCTGCCGCCCTTGCCCTTCTAACACTAGACGCTGGCTAAATTCCCACACGCGCATGCTGCGTTCCTCCACTCGTTCCTCGGAATGCCTCTGGAGGAAATCTCATACTCTCGCAGACTTCCTTCACTACAAATTTATGCTATCCTGTTCCAACTCTGCCCTCTCGCAAGCTAAACAAGCCTACTTTTCTACTCTAATCAACATGCACAAGTCTAACCCACGCCGACTGTTCTCTGTCTTTGAGACTCTACTGAAACCACCCACTGCTGCCTCTCCTTCCTCCATCTCCGCTCATGACTTTGCTGACTATTTTAAGGAAAAGGTGGAATCCATACGTCAGAAAATCCCCTCTGTTTCTTCCTCCCATCCTACACCTCTTCCTAACTCTCTTCCTGCCTTCCTTGACTCTTTTTCCACTGTCTTAGAGGAGGATGTGTTGCTGTTGATCGCCTCTTCTCCCTCTACCACTTGCCCTCTTGACCCCATTCCCTCCCATCTTCTAAAACCTCTTGCTCCTACTATAATCCCTACACTCACACACATTTTTAACTCCTCCCTCTGCTTTGGAACCTTTCCATCCTCCTTCAAACATGCAACAGTCATACCATTACTCAAAAACAGCAAGCTTGACCCTACCTGTCTTTCTAACTATCGACCTGTCTCCCTCCTGCCTTTTGCCTCTAAACTCCTTGAACGTCTTGTATTCTCTCGCTTGCTCCATTTTCTCAACACCTATTCTCTCCTAGACCCTCTACAATCTGGCTTCCGCACTGCTCACTCCACGGAAACAGCCCTCACTAAAATAACTGACGACCTCCATGCTGCCAAAGACAGAGGTCAGTACACTCTGCTCATATTACTCGACCTCTCTGCAGCATTTGACACCATGGACCACCCTCTTCTCCTTCACATTCTCCATACTCTTGGTATTCGGAACAAAGCTCTATCCTGGATCTCATCTTACCTCTCCCATCATACTTTCAGTGTCTCTTCTGTTAACACCTCCACCTCCTCTATTGATCTGTCTATGGGGATACCCAAGGGCTCTGTCCTGGGACCTCTTCTCTTTTCTCTGTACACACTCTCTTTAGGTGATCTAATAACATCTTTTGGGTTTAATTATCACCTCTATGCTGACGACACACAAATATACTTTTCAACATCCGACCTTACACCTGCTGTACAAACCAAAGTTTCTGAATGTCTCTCTGCTATATCATCCTGGATGGCCCTCCGCCGCCTTAAACTCAACATGGCTAAAACAGAACTCCTCATACTTCCTACCTACCCTGGCCCTACTACCTCCTTCCACATTATTGTTGGAACTATGATCATTCACCCAGTAGCCCAAGCACGCTGCCTAGGGGTCACACTCGACTCCTCTCTCACATTCGCCCCTCACATTCCAAAAATTTCTAAAACCTGTCGCTTTTTCCTCCGCAATATAATAAAGATACGCCCTTTCCTCTGTTGCTGTACTGCTAAAACTCTGACTCAGGCCCTCATTCTCTCCCGTCTTGATTACTGTAACCTCCTGCTGTCCGGCCTTCATGCCTCTCACCTGTCTCCCCTACAATCTATCCTAAACGCTGCTGCCAGAATCACTCTACTCTTTCCTATATTTGTCTCAGCATTTCCCCTCATGAAATCCCTCTCCTGGCTTCCGATCAAATCCCGCATCTCACACTCCATTCTTCTCCTCACTTTTAAAGCTTTACACTCTTCTGCCCCTCCTTACATCTCAGCCCTAATTTCTCGTTATGCCCCATCCAGGCTCTTGCGTTCTTCTCAAGGATGTCTTCTTCTATCCCCTCTGTATCTAAAGCCCTCTCCCATCTTAAACCCTTTCCACTGACTGCCCCACACCTCTGGAATGTCCTTCCCCTCAGTACCCGATAAGCACCCACTCTATCCACCTTTAAGACCCACCTTAAGACACACTTGCTTAAAGAAGCATATGAATAGCACTGTGGATATTCTAAACACATGATACATAAAGCTTGGCCCCCTGCAGACGCACTTACCAGAACTCCCTCCTGCTGTCTCTGTATGTTCTCCCTACCTACCAATTAGACTGTAACTGTAAGCTCCTCGGGCAGGGACTCCTCTTCCTTAATGTTACTTTTATGTCTAAAGCACTTATTCCCATGCTCTGTTATTTATTTGATTACCACATGTATTACTACTGTGAAGCGCTATGTACATTAATGGTGCTATATAAATAAAGACATACAATATAATACTAATTAACTCAGCTGAAAATTAACCTCCTCACTGCTATATTACACATGTCTGCCAGGCATAGGGTTGGTGACGTTTATTCACCCTGTCACACTCCCCAAGGTTCATAAACCAACAAGACCCCCTGGCCGACCAATACTGTCAGGTACGGGGAACCAGATGGAAAATGCAAGCAAATATGTCGACAAAATATTACGGCCATTCGTTGAGTGTCTTCCCTCATATCTTAAAGATACAACAGATATATTACAGAGGTTAGTGGATATCTCAATTGATAACGATACGTTACTTGTAGGCCTCGACATAGAGGCCCTTTATACAAATATTCCACATGATTGGGGGCTCACGGCCATCGCACATTTCCTACAGGGTGTCGGGGCACTGACCTATTCGTTCACAACAATTTTGTTATCCAGCTGTTTGATTTTGTCCTAACCAACAATTATTTTCTTTTTGATGGCTGTCTGTACCACCAGACCAAGGGTACAGCCATGGGCACAACTTGTGCACCATAATATGCCAACCTGTACCTGGGCTGGTGGGAAGAGACGGTCGTCTTCAGTGAGGACATGCAGGAGCACACGCAATGGGTTGACCTCTGCTGCCGCTACATAGATGATATATTCATTCTGTGGCACGGCTCCAGAGAGTCACTTACCAAGTTCATTGACGCACTTAACGTTAATGGCCATAATTCATGCTTTACATGTGATGTCCAGACAGACAAACTCAATTTTTTTAGACATCTCAATTATCAAAGGCATCAATGGTCACATAGACACTACACTGCATCGCAAGAAACTGTAACGAACAGCATCATCCAGGCCGACACACATCATCCCCCCCATCTGGTCAGTTACATACCCGTAGGACAATTCCTACGTATAAGACGGAGTTGTTCTAGTGACCAAGACTTCGAGGAACAGGCTAGAGCGATGACAGTTTGTTTTCTCCAGAGGGGTTAGAGAAAGGGCAGCATCAGAAAAGCATATACTAGAGCCAAACAATCAAAATGCACTGCCCTACTACATGGGGTACAATCTAAGACTACTGAACCCAAGCTTGTCAGATTTGTGGGCACATACAACAACAAATGGAATAGTGTCAATCACATTTTGAATTGCCATTGGAACCTGCTTCTTGAGGATGATGATCTCAGGTCAGTCTTAAAAGCTCATCCTACCCTGGTAAGCCGGGGAGCCCCCAATTGGAAGGACCGTTTGGTGCACAGTCACCTTATTAGAACAGTGAATAAGACGTGGTTACCGCAATTCCCCATGGGCACATATAAATGCGGCAGGTGTAGGGCGTGTAAATTCATAGTCCCTACAAAAACATTTTCCAATTGGGATGACTCACGTCAATACACCATCAAACACTTCACTAACTGTAAAAGTTCAGGAGTTGTTTATTTAGCCATGTGCGGGTGCAGCAGAAAATATGTGGGAAAGACCCGCCGTGAGTTTAGGCGATATATTCTTGAGCATATTGGCTCAATACCTAACCATCTGGAGACTCCCCTCGCACGCCATGTCAACGAGGCACACAATGGTAACATCAGTAATCTTTGCTTCTGTGGCATAGATAATGTGACTATCGGACCCAGAAAGGGGGATTGGGACTGTATATTATTACAAAGGGAGAATCGTTGGATTTATGACATCAACACTCTCACTCCTAACGGCCTCAGCGAAGGCTTTTTATTTACCCCTTTTCTGTAACATACTTTTAATCATTCAGTGATCTGGGTATTATTCTATCTGGATATCTAATTTTATTGTGTTTTGTTGTCCAACTGCCTTCAAAATAATTCTGTGATGTTGTCTGTCTTAGGGCTGGCTTTCCCCATTTTAGCTTCAGGGTCTTTATAGATTACTTATATTTCTCTCGGTATATCTTTACGTTCAATGATACAGCAGTGCTGCTTTAACTGAGTGTTAGCTCCTCCCTTGCTCTCTCACTCCCCCAGGCAGAGGCATATAAATATCAGCTGGTGGAGGGTGGGAGGACTTATCCCAATCTGGAAGAAGCAAACGTGAAACGTAGTCAGAAGGCAAGCGTCATGATGTCACGCACTGCGACATGCACAATGGTAGCCTGCAGACGGACACAGGCTTGACTGGGACACCAGCACTCATACAGGCACAAGCGTATTTCGGATCGCGCTCCTACAGGGAAAGCACAGTTAAGTTTTGAGGGTTCTCTTTCCCTCTGTTCTTTCATCTCCTCCTCCCCTTCCCCCCATGTGAAGCAGGGGTATGTTGTAAAGGGATAGCTATTAGGAGTTGACGATCCATCTGTTTAGCACCATTTCATTGCTATCTCCCCGCAGGGACAGTATATATTGGTGTGTAGGGACCTGATTAATTTCTCTCCCATCCCTTTGTGTAGTTATCAGCATCCAGGGTGAGATCACGCGAGGCTATGTACTATTCAACTAACAGTACCATCTCATTTCTGATAGTGCATACATTTTTACTGTCACACATCCCAGCAGCTGAGTTATCGAGCTAAGTTGCATATTTGAGCATTTTCAGTTATTTTGTTCCTGTGAGTGCTACAGTATGTGTGTGGAGCTATTGAAGCTCAATACAATTTGAGAGTTTATTTGCACTTTTTCCCCCCTCTTTTTTGGTTATACAGCTGCGGCCCCTTTTATTCTCCAACATCACCGCATTTTTCTGGGATTTTTTTTCGAATGCCAAGCACTTCACCGCGTTCATGCCGCATTCATGTTGCATTCACAGCCGCGGTTGATGCGCGGTTGATGTGTTTATTGAGAATGGTTCGGATTTAATTGATTGCAATTCTTCGCGTGTCCGCCAGATGGCAGATATTCATGAATTGTAATGCGCATGCACTACAGTAATGTGTCATCTTGCAGGTGTTTCGTTTAATACCACAGTGGTCCATTGTAAATTGGCCTTGGGACTGAAGGAAGAGGTTACAATAATGTATCAATTTAGGCTTTTCAAATTAAAGAAAGACAAGCACCAGTTTCTGTTCTGCTTATTGTCCAGAGTCCCGTCGCCATGAGTGTACAACTGCAGCCCGTGTTCCAAAAACCAGACAAAACGTACGCTTATTTAATATGGGCTGCGATTAATGCAACAGATGATAAGATGGCAACAGTTGTTCAAATTTATCAGTATTTTATCGAAAAGTATGACTTTTACAAATTTTCACCAGATCCTCATGTATGGAAGCGTGCAATAAGGAAAAAGTTATATAGCGATCCATGTTTTTTTCGTATTGATCCCGATTTTATTGGAGGGTATTGATGTGTATCGCCGGGTTTTTCCCGTATCTATGATCATGCAGACGGCAAAAGGCGAAAGGTCGTGTTAAAACCAAGTAAGAAACGTCAGTCGCTGGCAAGCAATGCGCCAGCACCAGCACCGGCTTCTAATAACGGTCCGACTGTCAGTGACAACCCTTGCTGTCTGTCCACGCACTCAGTACTCAAATTACCTCTAAACATTGCCAATGAAGAAAACCCAACTCCTTCTAGGGGAGTCAAGCGCACAAGATTTTACTGAAAGCTTCTTTAAATTAGTGAAGGTACTTTCCCCACTCAGTTGCCATCAGGTGAAATTCATTTTCCACCTGATTTTTGCCACATAATGACATTGCTTACTGACCTCATACATCATGTATATCAAAACATATTGGCAAATTACTCAAATCACCAGTGACTGTGTGAATGAGCCATCCTTGCAGCTAAAAATTCTTTTGTCAATTACGTAAAAAAATCACATTGAGGATATGCTTCCAGGCACACTTACTCAATACAACTCAATCGATTTGGTGGTGGATGCCGACGAAGCAGTTAACTATCCAACAGAATTCCTCAACTCACTGGACCCCCCGGGAATGCCACCACATCACCTTTGACTCTAACTTGGATCACCCATCATGCTACTTCGCAATCTCAACACACCAAGGCTGTGTAATGGCACAAGACTCTGCATCCAAAAACTGATGCCCAACCTCATTGAGAAGAAAACACAGCGCACAACTCATAGTGAAATCAATAAAAATATATTGAATTAAAGTGAAGGTGGTTTCAAATGCACGTACAAAAAAGTAATTAGTTCTGGCAATACATGAATTTCGGCACATGTTACCAACTGGAGTCAGCGTTCATCTATACCGCAGCAGGAATCAGGATCCACCCACAGTAGAGATGACCTGTCACAGCTCCAAATGCCGTCTTTATCACAGGACACAATCTTAGTTCACAAAGGGAAAAAGGGATGGGGAGGATTCAAGTCCTCTGCTCAATGCAAAGCTGCAGTTGCTATGGATGACTATTGTTCTCCAGTTTGTCCATCTGTGATCGGTGTTCGTCACCAGCTAAGGCACCGTGTCTCATACGGGTCTCACTTCCTGGTCCACATCTTCTGACCGACGTCATCAAGTGCGTCAGGGATCTTCGGGTGCGAAAACAGCGGAACATAAACAAAGTCGCGCTTGCTCCAGATACTCACAGATCTAGATGTGCTCACAGATAAAAAGAGGTGTATACCCCTTATAGAAACACAATATCCTACGCGTTTCGTTAAAACTTCTTCAGGGTTTATAGTTATAAACGATCAGACCTCACACATACTGAATATACCCCATAAAGCTGCGTGATTGGATCAAACTGGGGGGCAGTTCCCACCAACCATGGAGCCCTACGAAGGTGTACTTAATCACTAATCACAGTACTACAATATATTTTAACACTTAGAATGCTAAAGTAAGAGAAAGCACAATTCATAACATAAACAATTACTAAACAGCAACATTTTAATAAACAGTAAAAAACAATGTGTCAATATCCACACTGAAATGAGATAGAAACAAAATATTAGTGCAGTTCTCCATTAATAAAATAAATGATTATGAAAAAGAAACTATAAGTAAATTCAACATTAATGAGATCAAAAACCACAAGCAGATATAAACAAAGAGGGAATTCCTGTGTAATTAGAGAATACATATATAAAAATCCAATGAAAATATATATATATCTAAAAAATATATCTAAAAAAAGGGGATACCTTAATAGTTAAATTGAATCAATATTTTAAAATAAGGTCCAACAAATATCCTATAAAAAGATGGAATTTGAAATCTAATACCAAATCAATACAAAGACCATATATCTAACTCATCGTTTAGACCTTCAGGTGACAGTGTGTGCATATTAAAAATCCAAAAACTCTCCTGTTTAGAAAGTGCTTTTATTCTATCCCCACCTCTACGATTAGGGGCCACAATCTGCATGCCCTTATAATTCATTAAAAGTGGATCACTTTTTTGGTGGGTTTTAGAATGGCGTGACACGCTATTGTTCTCATAGCCAATTCTAATATTCCGAGCAAGTTCTAAAATCCTGACCTTTAACTGACCTTTATTCCGTCCTATATATTGTTTTCCACAGGGGCATTCCAACAAATAGACTACGAATGTGGTGTTACATGAAATGCAGTCCTCTATTGTGAAATGTTCCCATTTGGCAAATGTGGCCAACCTCATTGAGGCTACTGTATTGACCAGAATAGGTAATTAGTGATTAATGTGCTCCAGCGCTGGATCTAATGATGTAAACAATAATATGGAGATGAAATATTGGGACTAGTGAGATAAATAAAGATGTCAAGTCCTTTTTGAGGGCCAATGATTCCCTGAAGATGAGGCTGTTGGTGAAGCCCCTATGAATTCCTTATGGGGATGGTCCCTGGATTCACAGTATAGCAAGAGTAAGTATAAATCCAAGTATACTCACATAATGTCCACATCAAACATGTTCCAAATCGCGTGCAGCCCAGTGGGGTAAATGCAATGTGAAGAAGAATACTGGCGCACAGCCAATAAGTATGTCACCAAGGAATAAGCTGAAAAAATAAGTCCTTTATTGATCCATAAAAACGAAGGAGAACACCTCCTACGCGTTTCGTGTGAGGGAATACACTTTATCAAGGAGTGCCCCTTTGCCTGTAAAGGTCCTTAAATACGCTTACCCAGTTTCCATTTCGTGCCAAATCGGCACGCGGGCGCCTTCATGGAGCATCACGACCCATGACGTCACCTCTCAAGTGCCTGCTGCGTGATGCGGCCGTGCGGGCGATAGCATGCCCATGGTACCCGCCCCCTGGGACTAATCGGACTGCGCGGCATAGAACGTGCTGGATCTGATGGAGCACCATGGGCGGAGCCACAACCCACACCACTCCCCCAAAGATGGACACGGCAGGGGCAGCAAGGTTCCGGCCTGTCGCCAGTGCGCCCCTCACACAAGGGGAAATGGGTGACACGAGAGCACCAACCCCCCACTACCAGCAACGCCCACAGGCATATGGTGGCCTTCCCACTGGGACCACCCACATGTCAATGTCGTCACCATGGAAACAAGGGCAGCATCAAAACAACACATAATTTCCTAAATTTAAAAACCAAAAAATTAAAAATAAAAGCAGCATTCTATAGTCAATAAATAATCAAAGTCACAACTAATAAAAATAATTGGTGAGAACCTATTTACTTCCTATGATACTTGGCAGTAAGAAAATGTATGTAGATAAACATATGAAAATGTAACAAGGAAAAACAATAGAAAGGAAAGTGAAGGGGAGGAAAGGGAGGGGAAAAGGGGGGGGGGAGGGGAAGAAGGGAGAAAGGGGGGAAGGAAGTGTAAGGGAGAAGGGAGAGGAAAAATAAAATAAAAAATGAAATGAATCACTGGATCAGGCAGTTTAGAATTAAACAAGAAAAACAAAAATTCTTAATCAGAAACATTTTGATCCCTTATAATACTATATAATTCTGACAGTTAGCTTTTTTGTTGTGCCTTCGAGTTAAAGTAATCGTCTATTCTGTTGTTTTTTAGTTTGTTAATTTTTTGCAAAATCTCATTAGCTGTGTGTACGAAAATGCGTGTATAAGATTTTGGGGAATGTCCCATTTTTGGAATGTCATGTATTCCTGTTTGTCTGTATGTATCACCTGTTCTAGGCAACTGATGCCTTTTTTTTTCCAGATTTGGAATGTTGATTGAGTGTACCCTGGTATAAATTTGGGGTTGTCCTGGATAGGTATATATCTTGAGATTGTGTAGGAGAGGTTAAACTTTTTCCTGACCGTTTTCCACGTTGTTATGGTATCTTTGATTAGAATGTTATTTCTTTGTGTTACTGGAATGTCTCCCCATTTTGTGTGTAATAGCTCTCTCAGGGAATTCTCTGGTGAGAACTCTTTTTCTAGTTCTAAGGAGAAGTAGTGGTTAGTATCCTTTATCCAGTCTCCTACATGTCTCATTATGTTTGCTAAATTGTAATTCCTAATGTTCGGCAGATTGATGCCTCCCATTTCCTTTGATAGTTGTAATTTTTTTAATGCTATTCTGCTTCTCTTGCTTCCCCACAGGAACTTTGAAATTGCTCTATTTACTTCAGTTATGTCCGCATGCTTGATAAGCATGGGGAGAGTCTGCATGGGGTATAAGAGTCTGGCAAATTATATCATTTTGATCGCGCTCGCCCTCCCAAAGAGTGACAGGGGTAGTGTTGCCCAGTTTTTTAGTTCTTGCATTATTTTTTTTATGATTGGTTTGAAGTTGTTGTCGTATAGTCTGGATATCTCTGCCTCCAGCATTATCCCTAGGTATCTAATGGGTTTCTTCGTTACTTTTATTGGGAATTTATATGGTTTTCTTGTGTCTGGGGGTTCTTTAATATACATCATTTCTGTCTTAGATATATTTATTTTAAAGTCTGCGAACGACCCAAATATCTCTATTTGTTGTAATATCCTTTGAACTGATTCATCCGGGTTCGTCATGAACATTAGGATATCGTCAGCAAACATTGATAATTTTAGTTCGTTTTTATTTACCATGTTTCCCTTAAATTCCTCCATTTGCCTTAAATATATTGCCAGAGGTTCTATTGCTAGATTAAAAAGCAGGGGTGACAGCGGGCACCCTTGTCGTGTCCCTCTATATAGTTGAAATGGGTCTGATTGATGCCCTGTTGCCATTATTCTAGCCTTTGGTGTATTGCACATTGCCTTTATCATGTTACTAAAGTTTCCCCTTATTCTGAATTTATCTAGCACAAAAAACACATGGTTCCACATTATGTTATCGAATGACTTTTACGCGTCAATTATTAGGAGGGCTGTATTCCCTATTTTGTGTAGTCGGACCCATTCTATGGCTGCAAGTACTTTTCTGATATTTTTAACTGAGGATCTTCCCTTGACAAATCCCGATTGGTCAGGATGTATCAAGGACGGGAGAATGTTCGCCAATCTGTCTGCCATAATTTTGGTAAATATTTAGGCGTCTTGATTGATCAGGGATATTGGTCTGTACGATTCTGGTCTCAGGGGGTCTTTACCCTGTGTGTGGATTATCATGATGTGGGCCATTTCACTTGTTTGCATAAATGTGGCTTCTTTGAGTGCTTTGTGATATATTTGTTGCAGCGGTTCTATCAGATCTTCTTTCAGGATCTTATAGTATTCCCCTGACAGCCCACCTGGGCCTGGGGCCTTGCAGTTTTTAACGTTTTGGATTGTGTCCTTTATCTCTTTTTGTGTGATTTGGGTGTTTAAGTTGTCAATATCTTCCTGGCTTATTTTTGGTATATTGATATTTTTGAAAAAGTTTTCCCTTGCTTCTATGTTCACCTCCCCTTCTCCATATAATGTGCTACAGTATAGTATTCTTTGAACACCTCATTTATTTATTTTTGCTTCTGTGATTATTTCTGTCTTTTCATATATTCTGGTAATGGGTTTAGTTGACCTATAATTTCTCATGAGATTTCCCAGTAGCCTTCCTGTCTTGTTCCCATGTCTGAAAAATTTGGCTTCTTTTATTGATTTTTTTCCCATTTCTTTTTTCTCTGGCCATACCTCGCATGTGGATATTTTCTGATTGTATCTTACTTTATTTTGGGGTGTTGGGGCTGTTTTGAATTCTCTGAATGCTTTGCTAAGTTCTTTGCTTGCTTTGCAAAACTCCTGGGTTGCATGTTTCTTCCTCCTAGCTATATATGCCATGATATCACCTCTGATTACTGCTTTTGATGTTTCCCAAAAAAGTATGGGGTTCGTCTTATGTTCCTGGTTTGTGTTTTCAAATCGTTCCCATGCCCCTTTTAAATAGTTAACAAAATCTTCACTGTTACTCATATAGTTTGGGAATCTCCAGATGTTCGGGCTTGCTCTACCTAGCCCCATGTCTAGGTCTAGGCGGACCATCGCATGGTCGGAGATGATGATCTCTCCCATATCTATGTGTGCTATTTTGTTCAGTAGGTTCGGTGTTATAAGGATTGCATCTATTCTTGAAAATGTGTTGTGTACATTGGAGTAGAAAGAAAAATCCTTCTCCAGTGGGTTAAGTGTTCTCCATCCATCCACTACCCCTAATGCTGTTTTAATCAACTGCATGTTTTTTGTTTGTATGTTGTCTGTGGATTTGCTACCCTTTGGACTTGATCTGTCCAAGAACGTGTCCTGGACTGCATTCCAGTCACCCCCCAAGACAATGTTTCTATGTTTAAATCTCAGTATTTTGTTTATTATCTCCTGGAAATACTCAGATTTATGGTCATTTGGTCCATAAACATTCCCTAAGAGGTAGTCTGTTCCTCCACTCCTGACTTCTGCTACTACTAGTCGTCCCTCACTATCTTCTTCTGTTTTGATTATTTCTAAGGGGAGATTTTTATTAATGAGTATGGCTACTCCCGCTTTTTTTTCCTGCGGCCGGGGAAAAGATACTATGTCCTACCCAATCTCTTTGGAGTTTGCTGCTTTATTTTGAGTCTAAGTGTGATTCTTGTAAAAAGGCTATGTCTACTTTCTGTTTTTTTAGATAGTTTAATTCTTTTTTGCGTTTTTTGGGGTTGTTAAGTCCTTTGACATTCCACGTTATTATTCGTGTATGCATTTTATATCTGTCTGTTTTGGGTACATTCTGTGTGTGTGTTCCTTATTCCTTTCCTGGTTCTTGTTAATTGAGTTCTGGGGGATCTTGCTTCTCTCTTTGTTTTTTTTCTTAATCCGGCCTGTCAACATGATCTCTGCCGCTAGTTATTAACTTGTAACTCTTAACTTTAACTTTTTAACGTATTAGTCTTTTCTGGACTTCCCTTTTTTCCAGAGATGTATTTCCTCCCTTCTTGTATGTCAGGTGTGTCTCTTTATATGTGCACTTTGTTGTCCGTGTCCCTGCTGGGGGTTTTTTTTTTCCCCCTCGCACATGTTTATATTACTTATATATTTATTTTTGTTTTTTATTTATTTATTTCATGGCCCTCGGATGTCTTGGCCTTGTGTCCTAACGGCTTTGTTTATGTATGTAATTGTTGTGTTGTCTTTTACTTTTACTTTGCCCAGTGTTTTTCTCCCTGTTCCTCTTATGTGCAGTCTGTGTTTTTGGGGTTGGATTTTCCCTGCTTTTGCTGTTGTTTTTACCTTATTGTTTGTTCGTGTGTTTTTGTATCAGTGTACCTCACATCAGAAGCAATGTTTCTCGTCTCTGTCCCCCTTGGGGATCGGTCTTTTCCCTCTGCTGTGATTTGTTTCTATCCGGATGCTGTCATTGTCTCGTTCTGTCTGGTTCTCCTGACTTCCCTTGCGGTATTGGTTACACATAATTGATAGAAAACAGTAATGAAACATATTTGGGTTAGTGCATGACATTAACATATTGGTACAGTTAGACATTCCCTTCTTGTTTGCCCCTCCCTCCCCTTTCCCAACCTTTTCTCCTCCTTTCCCTCCCTCCCTCTTCCCCCCCCTCTCTTTCCCCTCCTCCTCTCTTTCCCCTCCTCCCCACCCCCCCCCCCCCCTGGGTATGTCATCCTCCCTCCCTCTCCCTGCTTTGATTAATATTTCACATAGAGTCCGGGATATGAATGTAATGAGTTTGTGTTTTTTTGTGTTTTTTTTGTGTGTGTGTGTGTTCCCCCTTTCTGGGCAGTATAAACTTGTAGTGGGAGTTCGCCGTTTCCGTGTTGTCCATCTCTACAGCCGTCAGCCACCCGAGAATTTATATCTTTAATGGGTCTCCCCCCTCATTTCAGTCCTCCTCTCCTCTTGTCGCATGGCCTCCCTCGTTTCTTCCTCCGCCCGATGACATCTCCGCCACATACTTTTCTGCTTGTCCATGCGTTATAAATGTCTTTACTCCTGTGTCTGTAAAGATCCGTAAGGTTGCTGGGTATACCAAGGCAAATTTTCTTTTTTGTCTGAATAAAGTAGTGCATACTTTACTGAAGTCTCTCCTTTTTTGTGATACCGCGACTGAGTAGTCTTGAAAGATCATAATTCGGTTTGACTCATACATCAGTGTCTCTAATTCCTTGAAGGCCTTGATAACTCTTGTTTTATCGAAATTTAGGATTTTTGCTATTATGGGTCTAGGTTTGTTCTCATGTTCTGGTCTCATGATCCCCATTCTGTGCACCCTTTCCACCTGTAGCGTGTGCTCAGCAGCAAATCCCAGTTGCTTTGGCAGCTATTTTTCACAAAAGTCATTATGGTTATGTTTTACAGTCTCTGGTACTCCGATAATTCTTATGTTACTGCGCCCAGACCTATTCTCTAGGTCATCTAGCTTTTCCTCCAGCACAATGTTTTTTTTCCGCAGCTCTTCAACTGCTTGGTGAGTCTCAGAGAGTTCATCTTCAATAGTGCTTATTCTTGTTTCTGCCTCCTCCACTTTGGAGGTGTGTGCACTCAGATCAGTTCTCAGCTCGTCTATAGACTTTCTGATACTTTCATTGCTGTGTTCTAATTGTGGCAGCAGCTCTCTGACCACAGCCGTAGCTATGATTTCATGGTCTGACCTTTTCTGCTGCTGCTGCCTGTCTGCTCTCTCGCTCCTGTCTCTGTCCTCGGGAGCTGCCTCATGGCCGTCAGCTATCTTGGATTCCTCCCTCCGTCTCTCTGCCTTATCCTGCTTCTGCTGCTTCACTTTTGGCGCCATCCGACGGGACTTAGAGAGGTACTTTTCCATGCAATGGATGCCTCTTACTGTGGGGGTCTTTGCTGGTGTCTCTGCTCTGGGTTTTTTAGACCTGATGTGTCGCGGTTAATCTCAGTTTTCCCCACGGACCAGCGGAGCTTAGTGCAGTGCGTCTTACCGCTCTGGCGCCACAACCGGAAGTCAGAATTATATAGTATTATAAGGGAGAGAGACATGGAGAGAAATGCAATACAAAATAACACATAGGGCCTACATAGCATTCATAAGACAGATAAAGACTAGGACAGAGGACACCATGTTTTGTCCCAAATGCAAGACACCCAAAGCAGACCTTAAACATTGCCTCTGGACTTGAATACACATAGCCAGATATTGGGATCAAGTGTTAGAATACATGAAAATAAAAATAAAAATCGCATGGGAGAAAGACCCAATACCTATGCTATTCGCGAACATAGAGAGTTGGACAGAAGGCAAACAAATCAGTAGGATGGTGACCAGACCCACCGAGGTTATATTATTAGCGGCAAGAAAGACCATCATGACAAACTGGTTACAAACACAACAGCCCTCAATAGACCAACTGCAAGTCACACTGTACAAACTAATGACGATAGATAAACTGGAGACAAGCATAGACAGGAACAGAACAATGAGAGACTTTCACCAGAGATGGGATTGGTTCATAGAGGACAGAGACAAGAGGACAACGGATGGGACAGGACAACAAGCACCAGAGAGGGGAAGGTGAGAAGGAGAATAATAAAAGTACCAACACGACGAGTTACGTTAGAGGTTAACGTTAAAATAGTTATGCATTGAATCCGAAAAACATAGCTAACAATGGAAATAACATAGGAGAGACATAAGGTGACCAAAACTGGAAAAGTCAAAATGGAACGATCATCATATGTTATTATAATTAAAAAAGACTGTGAGTTAGAATGCAAGGTTACATTAGATATGATTTTTGTTGGAAAAAAAAATACATTGTGAGCATTGTTTATAGAATATAGATGATATATTATGTATGTAAAAGAAAATGTACAAAAATATCGTCTGTATGCTGAGAATGAATCTAATTAAAAGATTTGTGAAAAAAAGAAACATTTTGAGAAGCAAAATTATCTACAGAAATCAAAATTGTCTATAAAAGACAGCCTTGAAATGCATGGTCATGAAATGTCATAATTATACAATTATTATTAATATCAATAATTGAATCGACATTAACCATCGTTGTACTCCTATCATTGCATCCATTGTTAATGCAAGAGAGAAGAACAAAATCGAATGGAATAAAGTTATATAAAATAGAATATATATGCAAGGGATCACCCAATCCAGAACAGAAAACCAAAAATATATATATGTATAAACCTATAATTGATTAATGCCAATCTCGATTATGATCTACCGAAAACAAAAAGGAGAAAAAGAAAAAAAAAATCTCAATACCAATTAAGATACAAATTTAGAATTGAACATTTTCCCTCCAATGTAAATCATTCCAGATTGAATTCATCCACTAAGAAAATGATCTAGATTCCATTCTACATTCATGCCTTCTGGGGATCTAGTATTCAAGAGAAATATCCATCTGGATTCTCTACAATCCAAAAAATTGATTAGGTCGCCCCCTCGTTCTTTAGGTATGACGCGATCAATATCTATGAAGTTGAAATTGATTAGCCCTCCATCTTTACATTCACAGAAATGTTTGGATACTGGGTGTTGTATATCTCCTCTCCTATTTAAACCAATATGTTCCTGAATTCTGGTTTTAGACTTCTTGTAGTCCTACCAACGTATCTCATCCCACAGCCACACATCTTATACTATATTAGTGAAAGCACTGTATGTTTGCCTGCCTGCCTGCCTGCATGCATGCCTGCCTGCTGGATGTCCGGTGTCCCTAGCGGCAATCTCATTGGTCCCTTGGCCCGCCCGCCCCCGCACACCTCTCATTGGCCTCACACACTCACACCACCCCCTTGGCCCGCCCCCCACACCTCTCATTGGCCTGAGGCGGAGTGACGGGCCAAAGGTCCAAAAAAATAAATAAATAAATAAAACACACACACACACACACACACACACCTCTCTCCCCTCTCCAAATCACCTTTTCCCCCTCCCCAGCGGCATCACCTCTTCCCCCTCCCCAGCGGCATCACCTCTTCCCCCTCCCCAGCGGCATCACCTCTTCCCCCTCCCCAGCGGCATCACCTCTTCCCCCTCCCCAGCGGCATCACCTCTTCCCCCTCCCCAGCGGCATCACCTCTTCCCCCTCCCCAGCGGCATCACCTCTTCCCCCTCCCCAGCGGCATCACCTCTTCCCCCTCCCCAGCGGCATCACCTCTTCCCCCTCCCCAGCGGCATCACCTCTTCCCCCTCACCAGCGGCATCACCTCTTCCCCCTCCCCAGCGGCATCACCTCTTCCCCCTCCCCAGCGGCATCACCTCTTCCCCCTCCCCAGCGGCATCATCTCTTCCCCCTCCCCAGCGGCATCACCTCTTCCCCCTCCCCAGCGGCATCACCTCTTCCCCCTCCCCAGCGGCATCACCTCTTCCCCCTCCCCAGCGGCATCACCTCTTCCCCCTCCCCAGCGGCATCACCTCTCCCCCTCCCCAGCGGCATCACCTCTCCCCCCTCCCCAGCGGCATCACCTCTCCCCCCTCACCGCTCCAAATCACCTCTCCCCGCTCCAAATCACCTCTCCCCGCTCCAAATCACCTCTCCCCGCTCCAAATCACCTCTCCCCCCCTCCCCGCTCCAAATCACCTCGCTTCCGCAGCTGCCACGCGGCGCGTAAGATGGCGGACCCCCTTCCTCCCTCGCGGCGCCGAGTCAGACGGTGGCGGCGCCCGGAAGTACAGGTAGGTGTCGCTCCCCACCTCCGGCGCCAAACGGAACTGAGAAAGGGCGCATCAACTGAGGTGTGTGTGTGTGTGTGTGTGTGTGTGTGTTTGTGTGTGTGTGTGTGTGTCACTGTCCACTGCCCCCCCCCTCCTGTCCACTGCCCCCCCTCCTGTCCACTGCCCCCCCCCTCCTGTCCACTGCGTCCCCCCTCCTGTCCACTGCGTCCCCCCTCCTGTCCCCCCTCCTGTCCACTGCCCCCCCCCTCCTGTCCACTGCCCCCCCCCCTCCTGTCCACTGCCCCCCCCCTCCTGTCCACTGCCCCCCCCCCTCCTGTCCACTGCCCCCCCTCCTGTCCACTGCCCCCCCCTCCTGTCCACTGCCCCCCCCCTCCTGTCCACTGCCCCCTCCCTCCTGTCCACTGCCCCCCCCCCTCCTGTCCACTGCCCCCCCCTCCTGTCCACTGCCCCCCCCTCCTGTCCACTGCCCCCCCCCCTCCTGTCCACTGCCCCCCCCCTCCTGTCCACTGCCCCCCCCCTCCTGTCCACTGCCCCCCCCCTCCTGTCCACTGCCCCCCCCCCCTCCTGTCCACTGCCCCCCCCCCTCCTGTCCACTGCCCCCCCCTCCTGTCCACTGCCCCCCCCCTCCTGTCCACTGCCCCCCACCTCCTGTCCACTGCCCCCTCCCTCCTGTCCACTGCCCCCCCCTCCTGTCCACTGCCCCCCCCTCCTGTCCACTGCCCCCCCCTCCTGTCCACTGCCCCCCCCCCTCCTGTCCACTGCCCGCCCCCCTCCTGTCCACTGCCCCCCCCCTCCTGTCCACTGCAGGAAATGCAGGGGGAGGAATCCATGCCTTTGAGGCGCCCCCCCCCTCCCTTTGACGCCCCCCCCCCTCCCTTTGACGCCCCCCCCTCACTTTGACGCCCCCCCCCCTCCCTTTGACGCCCCCCCTCCCTTTGACGCCCCCCCCCCTCCCTTTGACGCCCCCCCCTCCCTTTGACGCCCCCTCCCTCCCTTTGACGCCCCCCCCCTCCCTTTGACGCCCCCCCCCTCCCTTTGACGCCCCCCCCCTCCCTTTGACGCCCCCCCCCTCCCTTTGACGCCCCCCCCCTCCCTTTGACGCCCCCCCCCCCTCCCTTTGACGCCCCCCCCCTCCCTTTGACGCCCCCCCCCCTCCCTTTGACGCCCCCCCCCTCCCTTTGACGCCCCCCCCCTCCCTTTGACGCCCCCCCCCCCTCCCTTTGACGCCCCCCCCCCTCCCTTTGACGCCCCCCCCCTCCCTTTGACGCCCCCCCCCTGCCTTTGACGCCCCCCCCCTGCCTTTGACGCCCCGCGCGCACACACTGACTGACTGCCGCACGCACGCACACACTGACTGACGCGCACACAAAGCCTGACTGACGCACGCACAACACTGACTGAGGCACACACTGACTGTGTGTGCGTCAGTCAGTCTGTGTGTGTTTGTGTTTCTGCCTCAGACTCACTGACGCGCGAGCAAACACACAGTGACTGACGCACACACGCTACATGAAGCTGTAAAGGAGGGAGGGAGGGGGGGGACTGGATTGATGTGAATGGGGGACAAACAGAGAGAGGGGGGAGGAGAGAGAGGAACGGGAACATTACATCCCGGGCAACGCCGGGTCTCTCAGCTAGTAAGTAAATAAATCACAAAACTAGAATTACAATTAATAAAACTATTGATCCTAAATTTTCTGTGAGGGCTGTGGGAAAAGAAACAGTTGGAGGGCTTCATATATTTGCACACATTACATGAGCCACAACGAAACAAGCCTTTCGTAATAAAGTTATGTGTTTTGGCTCTGCGAGAAATGTCACTAGGGGAGATATATGTCGCTATGGTCTTGGCCTTTCTAAAAATACATTTTGGACCATTTTTCACATATTCTTTTAATGAGGTATCCATCTGTACGACATTCCAGTGTTTAGCTAGAATGGCCTTCACCTGGTGACTCCTTTTGTTATACTGAGACATGAAAAGCGGCATATCTGAATCTCCCCTTGGGGCTCCCTTCCCCAGTGCCTTTCTTCCTAGCTCGAATCGTCAGGACCGATGAGATTATCTCTGTCCATATCAAGGACTTCATTTAATATTGTTTGTAAAGAATTAGGTTCATAACCCCTTTCAACAAATCTCCCTTTTAACTCCTCAAACTGAGAAAGGAATCCTCCACGGTAGAGCAATTCCTCCTCAATTTGAGGAATTGTCCTTTGGGGATCCCCTTAATTAATGGGCATGGATGGTCCCATAGACCAGGAAGGCAAAAGGAGAAGATGTATTCACTTTCAAACGCCTCCAGTTCCGGGTCAGACTGGCCTTTGGTATCACCATCAACAAGACACAGGGACAGTGTGAGGATTCGCCATTTGGGCGATTCTGTCCCCTTAACCCTCACCTATTAGTCCAGGGCGAAAAGCACTCAGAGAGGGCATCCTGACAGGGGTTTTCAAGTGCGGACTTACGCGGGGCGGCGCACGGTCGGTTTCCCAGGTTACGGTACCTGGCCTGTGTTCCTGTTCAGCAGTGAGAGTTGCGCGGCGCACGAATGGCGCACGGCCCCTGTTGTCCCCTGCTGGCCCTGCCCCTCATTCCTGTTCCGCCTCTGGACTCCACCCCCACTCTTGGATCCGCAACGCGGCGGGCATGCGTGGGATTCCTGCCTCACCTCGGGTTCCACCTCCGGTCTCTGCCCCTGCACTGGCTCAGGTACCGAGGCATGAGGGGGGCACACGTGACCGGGTCGTCCTTCAGTTGTGCGAGTGATGTGCGGTGCGTGCGCGGCAGTTCATAGCCCCACCTCCACTTACAAGTGGGCAGCTCAATAGGACATTCCTGTGTATCAGGCAGCCTACCAGGGAAGGACTACCTACTTCCTGTTCACCTCCCATTGGTGTGAGGTCCTATTTATACCCTGTTTGTTCAGTCAGTCCTTGCCGAGCATAACTTAGGTTTGTGACGCTGTACCTCGCTGCAATCATGCACTCTGCCTTGCCGTTAAAGTCCCTGCTAACTGACCTTGCCTTGGACCTTGGACCTTGTGATACTCTCCTGCACTGACCCCTAGCTTTGGATAACGACTACTCTGCTTTCTCCTGTGCTGACCCTGGCTTTGGCTAAACGGCGATCCCTACTTCTCCAATCCTGACTCCAGCCACGTACCCCAACAATCCACCACTCTCCGCTCCTGAACCTGGCAAGTACTCTAACTAGTAGGTAGTTTGGGGGCACAAGTCCCAACAACGGTGCTCAATCTGATTCGGACTCAATAGAAATCCACGCTTGAGAAATAAATGTCCACATATCATGGTAAGAACAGAAGCACATAAAGCCAAAGGATAGAGCATTGGACCCAGTGTTTTGAATGCAGCGATTGTACTATAATGTATGACTGCCCATATGCTGGAGTTGGTGAAGGGTTAACATACCATCATTCTTGTGTGACTCCGCGGGGCATGACATCCTCACTGCAACACTGTTCCCAGTCAGCAAATCCCCATATTGAGGGGAAAAACAATACTCACAAGTGGCAGCTTCTCATGGTGCGTGCATCACGCTCAGAAGTAGTGTAGAGTAGAAATCCTTGGATTGCAGCGGTGCACAGCAAAGTAGGAGAAAGGGACCAGCAGGGTGTGGGTTAAAAATATTATTTATTAAGGTCACATGGTAATGGGGACAGACACTCTGACGCGTTTCGGACAGAAATTGTCCTTTATCAAAGAGCTGATTCGCGTCATTCCCCCTTACAGTCTTATAGAGTACTCCCCGCCCACCTACGTCACCGCGCTTCGTTGTTTTGGCGCTAAAAAAGACTAAAATCACTGAGGTATAATCTCATTGGTCAGAACTATCAGCCAATGGAACAGCTCAGTGCCATAGGTGTGTAGCGAGGGGAGGGGAGTGACGCGCTCCTCTCACCAGCACGCAAACCCCTCCTCTGACACAGATAGCAACGCTGCCTAGTTACACTCCACAATCCCCTAACATAAACATTAAGCCTCTTTGTAAATATATTATCGAGTGTAGGAACGGGTGAACAAGTGGGCGGAAGGGGGAGGGTGGGGGGGGGGGGGTTTGGGGGGGGTGCAGGGGGGGGGATCTGGAGAAAGGGAAACAAAGACTGTTGAAGAGGAAGAAGAAAAATCAAATAAGCGTTTTTTCGCACCAAAACAATGCAGCGCGGTGACGTAGGTGGACGGGGAGTACTCTATAAGACTGTAAGGGTAATGACGCGAATCAGCTCTTTGATAAAGGACAATTTCTGTCCGAAACGCGTCAGAGTGTCTGTCCCCGTTACCATGTGACCTTAATAAATAATATTTTTAACCCACACCCTGCTGGTCCCTTTCTCCTACTTTGCTGTGCACCACTGCAATCCAAGAAGTACTCCAACTATGCTATCTTCCATAATCCTGACTCTGCTAGTACAACCATCCTACACTCTAGACGCGCCCTTGCGGTTGGGGTCGGCGTTCTGTCTCAATCCCTACCTCAGCCCCGTGGCCGCGCCTTGTTTGTGGTGAGCTGCGCATCACAGACAGTCAATCAAGTTCACTGGTATCAACTTAGAATCACCATGTTCCTCCCATGGCATGTTCTAGAGTTGGCTCACCAAATGAATTGTGTATCTTTGCTCCAAGTGGAACAACACTAAATGTTGTTCATAAACAATCCTTACAATGAACATGCACTTTGCTCATCCTACACTTGCCATCCATACATATTGCCACCATCGATATCATGTCAGCCATCAATATAGTCATGATTGGCAATTTTTCTGTAACATCTACTTCACATTTTTACATCAATTTGTAACGTAAATCTACATTGTACTGTGGTGTGTTCACAATAAACCATTTTTATACAAGAAGATATTAAGTTTTCTTGCATCTTTTGTTTCAACATTATTATACAACCTTTCCGCCCAATAGTCAACCTATTGTTCCCCTATTTCTCTCTATATATAAAACTTAAATGTTTGTCTGTCAGAATGTTTGTCTGTGGGTTGGTGCGTTTTATGATTGGTTGGCAGGCGGCCACGCCTCTCACTGTATCGCTCTCCCATTGGCTGTGGGGCGGGGTTTGCGGTGACGTCACAAACAGGGAAACTTCACCCGCTGGTTGCCCTCCTTCCTCGGCCCTTCTCCTCCTTACCCCGTGGGCTCCTCCTCTCCCCCCTCTGCTCTCCCTATATCAGTGATTCTCAACCAGGGCTCCCTCGGAACCCTTGATTTCCGTGGAGAAGTCCCAGTGGTTCCGACTGGCCATCCACACTCACTGCAGCCCCTGCCTCCCCTGCTCCCTCCACCTCCCTCCTAGGAGTGTGCTGTAGCAGTCCGGGCACTTCCTGTGCCTGATGCTATAGAGCTCCTGCTGCCTGAGGTAGGCATATGGGTTAGGAGGGGCAAACTTGGCTTGATAGAGTGTGAGTGAGAGTGTGTATGTGTGTGAGAGAGAGTGAGTGAGAGAGTGTGTGTGAGAGTGAGAGAGTGTGTGTGACAGTGAGAGAGTGTGTGTGACAGTGAGAGTGTGTGTGTGTGTGTGTGAGAGAGAGAGAGAGAGAGAGAGAGAGAGAGAGAGAGAGAGAGAGAGAGAGAGAGAGAGAGAGAGAGAGAGAGAGAGAGAGAGAGAGAGAGAGAGAGAGAGAGAGAAAAAGAGAAAGAGAAAGAGAGAGACAAGGGGAGCGTTGAAAGACACAGAGAGAGAGAGAGAGAGAGGGGGGACCGGGAAAATTAAATTCCGGGCAACGCCGGGTACATCAGCTAATATATATATATATATATTTTATGTGACACATTACACCCTGCTGGTATACACTGGCGACACACTTTATTCGAGCTCGGCTAGTCCCACGAATTTGGGTATACCCGGGTGTATTGAGGTTTGTGACTGTTTTCTGCCCGAGTGCATTGGGTTATTTTCCAGGCAGGGATTGAAGCATTTTATTCCCGCTGGCTGCAATACTGCACAGTATATATATATACTGCATTACAATTCATGAATTTATGCCATCTGGTAGACACGCGAAGCATTGCAGCCTATTAAATCCTAATCATTACCATTTAACAGATCAGCCGCCCGTCAGCCAGGCATGAACCCAGGCTGGGAAGGCAAACGCAACGGGGCTTGTCAGAGGTGAGGAGCGGCGCATTCCAGGTATCTGCCAGGTACATACTGGGTATTTGCTCGAATAAAGTGTGTCGGTGCAGTAAATGTAGATTGGGAGTTTTTATAACTGGAATGAGTCTTGGAATATACATATGTGGTTTATTTACATTACAGAACAGTGCTTTTAATATTATACAACCCTATCTAATTCATTGGCTTGTGAAGAATCCCTCTAGTTGTTTTATCTAATAATGACTGTCACAGTAGGGGTAGCCAGCCTGATATAATAAAGGAGAAGCCCGGCTGACTTCCCCAACACCGTGTGTAATGGCCACCTCTGCAAGGCTTATTTAGGCCAATGTATAGGGGTTTCTTTGTGTAACCCCTATATATGCAGCTTTTTGATCTATGTAATTAGTTCCATGGCATGTTTGATCCCTTCCTATCATATAGGGAGTTATTTACCCCAGGTTCATAGTGTCAC